>NW_026921464.1:0-18459 GCF_032062105.1 Saccostrea cuccullata | reverse complement strand
TGTGAAAATTAAGGGTTTTTCAGTGAATTAGTTTTTAGTTTATAAATAAGTTATTAAAAGATAAATTAAAAAATAAATAAATAATCATTGAAAATACCAATTTGTGATTTATTTCTCTTTTGTTTTGTTTTTTTTTCCTGGCCGATAATGTTATAAATAAAATGGTATAAACATGCGCGCTTTCAATCCCCTTTTGGGGAAAAACCAATCATGCACGTTATTTGGGTACACGTATAGTTTTACCATCATTAAACATGCTGCTAAAATTAAAATGGCCATAATTTCAATCTATATAAAAAATGTAATGAAAAAAAAGATAAATGAAATGAGTATAAATTTCTTTATGATTAATTAAAGTTAAACATAATCTTATATTTATACTTGTCACTTATACAATTTACAAATAAAACAATAATTTTTAAATTATGTAAATAAAGAATAATTAACCAAGATCTGGCTATGTTAACTACTCAGTTTGAGGATAGGAAATCATGAGACCGGAAATCAATTTTTAACAGATATTTGTAGTTACTCTAGACATTTGCAGTCTGAATTACATGTTCTAAAATCATTTCAAATACTCTTTCTATAAAAGATATTTATGGGATAGTATGATACTCAATTTATGCAGTTTTTCTCTCATAACCGGAAGTTGCCGTTTTTGTTTCTGGTGGGACGGACATATATCAGAACAACCAATAAGATGCAATAATGTGATGCCGAGAAGTATTCCAAAAAGAAAAGCTGAAATTTCTGATTTCTTTGATCACTTCCTGTGACAACCGGAAATGACGGCGAACGATCTTAACCCTTATGAGTTTCCTTACTTATCAAGATCTATTACTCATTCAAGTTTGGCGTCTCCATCTCTTACCGTTTCCGAGATCTCTTTGTGATAACTTCTCATATTGAGGACAGAAAATCACGCGACCGGAAGTGAATTTTACAAAGATATTTGAGGTTACTGTAGACATAAGCAGTCTATATAACATATCTATATAACATATCTAAAAATCACTACAAATACTTTATGTACAAAAAATATTTATGGGAAAGAAAAATACACAAATTATGTAGTTTTTCTCTTATAACCGGAAGTTGTCGTTTTAGTTTCCGGTGGGACTGATATATTTCAAAAATACAAATAAGATGTTATAATGTGATGCAAAAAATGTTTCATGCAAGAAAAGTTAAAAATTTTGATTTTTGGATCACTTCCTGTGACGACCGGAAGTGACGGCGGACGATCTTATCCCAACTGAATTTGCCTACTTATCAAGATCTAACACTTGTATAAGTGTGGTGCCTTAATCTCTTACCGTTTACGAGATCTAGCTATGATAACTTCTCATTTTGAGGACAGAAAATCACGCGACCGGAAGTGAATTTTACAAAGATATTTGACGTTACTGTAGACATCTGCAGTCTGAATAACATATCCAAAAATCATTTCAAATACATTACGTATAAAAAATATTTATGGGAAGAAAAATACTGAAAATATGCAGTTTTTCTCTTATAACCGGAAGTTGTCGTTTTTGTTTCCGGTGGGACTGATATATTTCGAAACTACAAATAAGATGCTATAATGTGATGCAAAAAAAGTTTCAAAAAAGAAAAGTTGAAATTTTCGATTTCTTTGATCACTTCCTGTGACGACCGGAAGTGACGGCGGACAATCTTAACCCAATTGGTTTTGCCTACTTATCAAGATCTATTACTCATATAAGTTTGGTGTCTTAATCTCTTACCGTTTCTGAGATATGACTCGGACAAATTTTTTTTGAAAAAAGCGGAAATCGGACATATCTGACGACCGGAAGTGAATTTTGTCAAACTGAAAAAAATCTGAAGTATTTTAACTCTCCATCATCCCTGAAAATTTCATGAAAATCCGTCCAGTCATCTCTGAGAAATCGTCAAAACAAAAAGGAAAAAAAATAATAAAAAAATAATAATAAAAAGAAAAAACAGTAGAAAAATGAAACGGAAGACCTTAATAATAAAAAGAAAAAACAGTAGAATCTCTATAAGGTCTTCCGTCTGAAACGGAAGACCTTAATTACAAAATGTCACATAGGTTCACGGCAAAATATGGATGACACAAAATAATTCCTGAATTTTCTCTTTAACTCGAGCAATCAGCATTTCTGATGTTTGTTTGAGATGATAAACCACATGTAAACTTTCTTAGTTTAGCGGAATCATGATATTTTCGGCGTAATGTTTTGTTTACAGTAGCGGTGAGGCCAAAAGCAAAGGATTTATGAATGAATAAAAAAGATGGAAATAAAGTTTGTTTTGTTCTGTATTATTTAATGACATTATTCATTTGCAAGTAATAGATATATACAAGAAAACGCGAAATGCTAATAAATGCAGCTGAAAATCTTTATTTTCTCAAGATAATTTTTTTTAAATTAAATAATTATAAATTCTACAAACAAAACATAGGAAGAATGAATGATGGCACGTATCAGATGACATAAGGGGAACTGATTTTTTTTTATGAATGAAACTTTTAAAACGTTACTTGTTCGTTTTTGATTTTACATCTGCGACGTCTACCTGTCTGCGCGCTTCCGGGACGGAGGGGGGGGGGTTTCTTGAATATAGACTTGTAAATTACCATTATTTTGTTAAAAGAATTAAGCCTTATCATTTTCTTTACTTTAAGAAGAGTGTCTTGTTATGTAAATGTCAAGGTCAGTTTATGTAGAATGTAAAAATTAAAGCCGAATTGGCATTCATTTCAATATGTGAGAAAGGTGGGAGATAGGTCTTTTACAGTTCACAAAAAAGAAATGGGGGGGGGGGATAAGATGAACACATATGATATATATAATATACACACTTTATTTACTAAAATCTCGTCTCAATTGAACCATGGAAGTTTTTTCTACCGGTCCATTCGCCATCGCGGCGTCAAAGACTTTACCTGCACACTTGGGTATTGCACAATGGGTTTTCCCCCCGCGAAGTCTTATAATGAGAAAAAAAAATTAATATTTTTTAGTGTTTAAGGAAACGTTGAACCTACGTTTGCAAAAGTTCTTAGACATTCAAAGATATTTAATTCCTTCTTTATCAAATCAAGAAACTGGTTATACGTGAAATCAGCAAATAGGGGCCTTTACTTATGCCATGAATATCACAGAAAAAGATAGAAAGAAAGACAAAGAAATTTAAAAAATCGACTTTTAATCCCCTTTTCTGTGACGACCGGAAGAATTGACGACGGAAAAAATGTTGTTCGACACATCTTCAAGTCCAGATCTATGATATCTGACACAGTAAACTTTCATATTTTCAGCTGTTCTGGAGAAATGGACCGGACAAAGGTCATTTCCAAAAGTTGGTCAATACGAAAATAGTAAGAATACTAGAAACTCTTGTTGCTACAGCAACAAAGAAGGTCTTCCGTTCTCCTCTATTTATCTGTATGCAGGATGTTTTTTTTCTATTTTAAAAAAGACAGACATATAATAAACTAGTAGACTAATTGTTCAGTGAACAATTATCGGCCTTTCTACCTTTTTAAGCATTTTAATTTCATTTGGGCGAAGAGAAGTAGAAAAAAGCAAGAAAATGAATAAAACAGGAAAATTCTCATTTCTCTACTAGGATTTTAGATCGGGCTCGCAGTTGGTATAAATATACTCTAAACAGACTTCCTGGATTATACGAGTCTTGGGGATTGATTTCATTGATCACGCAAAGAGAGCACGTTCAAAACATTGTAACACGCTCCTAGGTGTATATATGAGCTTGAATGAGATTGTTTTCGAGTTAAGATGTAAGGGGTAGGGTCTGATTAAAATTACGATATACCTAATAATATGAATAACATGCATTTGATCTGCGCATCAAGACGGAAGCGTAAGTGAAAACGTTGTGAAATGTCCCATGTGTACCTGCATCAAACGTGCATTATACATGTATTAAAGAGATGTTTGAAAATATCCGATTTGAGTTGTTTTATGTTTGAAATGGATGGTAATAAATTATTTAAGAGCATGTGAGAAACATGAGCGAGAGATGCAAGGCAGTTTGTAATTATGGAAAAGGAAAACAGAGAATCGGATTCGGATTTTAACATTCCTGACCGAAATAGGCATGAAATTCAATGTAAGTAGCATAAATAAAATTCCAAACATGTAATTCTAAATGAGAAACACAGGGAAGAAACGTTATTCTTTTTACTATGCTGAAAGTCGCTATTTCTTGGGATTGTGTTATTCTAGAAAAAAAAATCAAATTTCTCAAATGAAATCAAGATTCATTCTATTAATATCAAATCCGAATAAAATTGAAATAAATTCCATACACTAAAGAAAGCAAGAGTACTTGGTATTAAAATGTCGTAATAGAGCAGTAGAATCGAATTATATCAACAAAAATTGCAAAAATAGCCAATACGGGCTTTAATTAATTTTTATGCTCAGCAATACAAAATTTCAGACAGAAAAAAAAATGCAGATTTTGCCGATTTTCCCTAGAATTTCATTATATTTTAGAGACTCACCTTAAAACTCTCAGGACACTTTCTTTAAGGTCTTTTCTTGCTTTTACTCCGAATCTTATGTCGATATATTGTGTCGTTTGACTTGTAGACATTTTCTCTATACTGCTGTTGATTTTTTTTTAAGAAAGGAGGGGGGGGGGGATATAAGCATTTGTTAGAGTAAGAGTTGCAAATACCTCAACGACATTAAACTTGATTGTGACCTTTGGATCAATAGGGGGTCATTTATCAAGGTCAAGGTCATCCAAAAAAGAGAGAGAGAGATAAACTAGAGATTAACACTTGAAGCTGAATCTAGATAAAGGTAATGAAAATTTCTTTATTACTTTTTGAGTAAGGGGTCAAAGGTCAAGGTCAAATATCAAGGTCAAAGGTCAAGTTCATTTGGATTTTAAGCTTAAATCAACAATTTCTCTAGTTTGCCCAATGACCTTGACCTACTCTTCAAGGTCATAGGTCAAAACATCTCATGTAGTTGTGAGTCATGGACATTTTCTCTACACCACGCCGTTCAAAGCGAGGTAACTCCAATTTATCTAAGCTATCTAAATTGCGTAGAAATTGATTTGGTAGGGAAAAATCGCTATTTCCTAGATTCATTCTATTAATATTCAATGTAAATAAAATTTAAATAAACTCTACATACAAAGGAGATCAAGAATACTTGGTATTAAAATTTCGTATTTGAGCAGGAGAATCGAATGTTATTGACAAAAAGTGAAGAAATACCCAATGCAAGCTTTAATTAATTTTCATGCTCATCAGCACCTAAATTTCAGACAGAAAAAAAACATAGTTGTTGCCGATACTCGTTAGAATTTCATTATATACTTCAGAGACTCACTGTTAAACACTCAGAACACTTTCTTTGATGTGTCTTCTACTGCAATCCTTAAATTTCATGTCGATCTGTGGCGTCGTTTGGACTGTAGAAAATTTTTCTATGTTCCTATTGATTTACAAAAAAAAAAAAAAAAAAAGGGGGGGTATATAAGCATTTGTTAAAGTGAGAGATGTAAACATTCCCACGGACTCAAGCTTGATTGTGACCTTTGGGTCAATGGGGTCAAAGGTCAAGGTCATTTATCGAGGTCAAAGGTCAAGGTCATTCAAAAACCTTTTAAACTCGACTTTAACACTTGAAGCTGGATCAAGCTCAATATAAAAAAAATAACTCTTGGGTAAGGGTCAAGGTCAAAGGTCAAGGTCAAACATCAAACTCAAAGGTCAAGGTTATGTGGCATATATAAGCAATTTAAATACTTTTCCAATGACCTTGACTTTTTGACCTTTGGTGTTGTTTTATTTCTTATAATTGTAAGTTTTCGTTGTTTTTATTTTTTTTTATTTATTTTTGCTGGAGCTGACATATTTCAAAACTACTAATTATATGCATTAATGTAATAAAAGAAAAGAGAAGAAAAAAAAATGGAAAAGAAAAAAAGTTGGAATTTTCGATTTTTCAGATCACATCCTGTGACGACCGGAAGTGACGGCGGAGACATTTATCCCTATATCTGTTGTTCACTCTTCAAGGTTTATTATTCATATAAGTTAAGTGTCTTGATGTATTAACATAACCAAGATCTGGCTATGTTAACTACTCAGTTTGAGGATAGGAAATCATGAGACCGGAAATCAATTTTCAACAGATATTTGTAGTTACTCTAGACATTTGCAGTCTGAATTACATGTTCTAAAATCATTTCAAATACTCTTTCTATAAAAGATATTTATGAGATAGTATGATACTCAATTTATGCAGTTTTTCTCTCATAAAGTTGGAAGTTTGCCATTTTTGTTTCTGTGATGGGAAGTATTCCAAAAAGAAAAGCTGAAATTTCTGATTTATTTGATCACTTCCTGTGACGACCGGAAATGACGGCGAACGATCTTAACCTTTATGAGTTTCCTTACTTATGAAGATCTATTACTCATTCAAGTTTGGCGTCTCCATCTCTTACCGTTTCCGAAATCTCTTTGTGATAACTTCTCATATGCAATAATGTGATGCCTGTAGACATAAGCAGTCTATATAACATTTTCCAAAAAGAAAAGTTGAAATTTTCGATTTCTTTGATCACTTCCTGTGACGAGCGGAAGTGACGGCAGACAATCTTTTCCAAACTGGTTTTGCCTATTTATTAAGATCTACCACTTATATAAGTTTGGTGTCTTAATCTCTAACCGTTTCCGAGATCTCTTTGTGATAACTTCTCATATTGAGGACAGAAAATCACGCGACCGGAAGTGAATTTTACAAAGATATTTGAGGTTACTGTAGATATAAGCAGTCTATATAACATATCGAAAAATCACTACAAATACTTTATGTATAAAAAATATTTATGGGAAAGAAAAATACACAAATTATGTTTAATAAAGTTCGTTTTTATTTTCTAGTTGACTGGTAGGAAATTATCAAATTTCAGGGAAAAATCGCCATTTCAATTAATTTTTCAAATCTTATATGAATTTTGTAAAAAAACAGAAAAAACCAATGCATTAATGAAGGATAAATTTTAAGATTTATCCGGAAGTTGTCGTTTTAGTTTCCGGTGGGACTGATACATTTCAAAAATTCAAAAGTAAGATGTTAAAATGTGAATAACATGCAAAAAATGTTTTTCATGGATATTTAAAAGTTAAAAATTTTGATTTTTCTCTCATAACCGGATTGTCGTTTTTCCTGTGACGACCGGAAGTGAAAACGGCGGATGCGATAATGTGATGCCAACTGAAAAAAGTTTGCCTTCCAAAAAGAAAAGTTGAAATTTTTGATTTCTTTGATCACTTCCTGTGACGACCGGAAATGACGAACGATCTTACCTACTTATCAAGATCTACCACTTATATAAAGTTTGGTGCCTTAATCTCTTATCGTTTACGAGATCTAGCTATGATAACTTCTCATTTTGAGGACAGAAAATCACGCGACCGGAAGTGAATTTTGCAAAGATATTTGACGTTACTGTAGACATCTGCAGTCTAAATAACATATCCAAAAATCATTTCAAATACATTATCTATAAAAAATATTTATGGGAGAGAAAAATACTGAAAATATGCAGTTTTTCTCTTATAACCGGAAGTTGCCGTTTTTGTTTACGGTGGGACTAATATATTTAGAAACTACAAACAAGATGCTATAATGTGATGCAAAGAAAGTTTCAAAAAAGAAAAGTTGAAATTTTCGATTTCTTTGATCACTTCCTGTGACGACCGGAAGTGACGACAGACGGACAATCTTACCCCAATTGGTTTTGCCTACTTATCAAGATCTATTACTTAATCATATAAGTTTAGTGTCTTCATCTCTTACCGTTTCTGAGATATGACTCAGGACAAAAAAATCTTTTTTGAAAAAAGCGGAAATCGGACATATCTGACGACCGGAAGTGACTTTTGAAAAATTGAAAACTGCATAATGAAAAAAAAGGTTGAAATTTTCGATTTTTTGAACTCCTCCATCATCCCTGAAATTTTCATGAAATCCTCTTATCAAGTCATTAATCTCTTTGAGAAATCTCTTACCGTTTCTGAGATATGACTCGAAAACTCAAAAAAAAAAAAATAATAAAAAAAATAATAAAAAGAAAAAACAGTAAAATTTCACTATAAGGTCTTCCGTCTGAAACGGAAGAAAAAATTGTAATAATTAATAAAAAGAAAAAACAGTAGAATCTCTATAAGGTCTTCCGTCTGAAACGGAAGACCTTAATTACAAAATGTCACATAGGTTCACGGCAAAATATGGATGACACAAAATAATTCCTGAATTTTTCTCTTTAACTCGAGCAATCCTGCATTAGATAGATCTGATGTTTGTTGTGAGATGATAAACCACATGTAAACTTTCTTAGTTCAGCGGAATCATGGACATTTTCGGCGTTATGAATGTTTTGTTTACAGTAGCGGTGAGGGCATCGCGCAACTATTGGAGCGGATCTCAGGATTTATGAATGAATAAAAAAGATGGAAATAAAGTTTGATTTGTTCTGTATTATTTAATGACATTATTCATTTGCAAGTAATAGATATATACAAGAAAACGCGAAATGCTAATAAATGCAGCTGAAAATCTTTTTTTTCTCAAGATACAAAAAAATAAATTAAATAATTATAAATTCTACAAACAAAACATAGGAAGAATGAATGATGGCACGTTATCAGATGACATCAGGGGAACTGATTTTTATGAATGAAACTTTTAACACGTTACTTGTACGTTGTATAGATGTTACATCTGCGAAGTCTACCTGTCTGCGCACTTCCGGGAAGGAGGGGGGGGGGTTCTTGAATATAGACTTGTAAATTACCATTATTTTGTTAAAAGAATTAAGCCTTATCATTTTCTTTACTTTAAGAAGAGTGTCTTGTTATGTAAATGTCAAGGTCAGTTTATGTAGAATGTAAAAATTAAAGCCGAATTGGCATTCATTTCAATATGTGAGAAAGGTAGGAGATAGGTCTTTTACAGTTCACAAAATAGAAATGGGGGGGGGGATAAGATGAACACATATGATATATATAATATACACACTTTATTTACTAAAATCTCGTCTCAATTGAACCATGGAAGTTTTTTCTACCGGTCCATTCGCCATCGCGGCGTCAAAGACTTTACCTGCACACTTGGGTATTGCACAATGGGTTTTCCCCCCGCGAAGTCTATTTATGAGAAAAAAAAATTAATATTTTTTAGTGTTTAAGGAAACGTTGAACCTACGTTTGCAAAAGTTCTTAGACATTCAAAGATATTTAATTCCTTCTCTATCAAATCAAGAAACTGGTTATACGTGAAATCAGCAAATAGGGGCCTTTACTTATGCCATGAATATCACAGAAAAAGATAGAAAGAAAGACAAAGAAATTTAAAAAATCGACTTTTAATCCCCTTTTCTGTGACGACCGGAAGAATTGACGACGGAAAAAATGTTGTTCGACACATCTTCAAGTCCAGATCTATGATATCTGACACAGTAAACTTTCATATTTTCAGCTGTTCTGGAGAAATGGACCGGACAAAGGTCATTTCCAAAAGTTGGTCAATACGAAAATAGTAAGAATACTAGAAACTCTTGTTGCTACAGCAACAAAGAAGGTCTTCCGTTCTCCTCTATTTATCTGTATGCAGGATGTTTTTTTTCTATTTTAAAAAAGACAGACATATAATAAACTAGTAGACTAATTGTTCAGTGAACAATTATCGGCCTTTCTACCTTTTTAAGCATTTTAATTTCATTTGGGCTGAAAGAAGTAGAAAAAAGCAAGAAAATGAATAAAACAGGAAAATTCTCATTTCTCTACTAGGATTTTAGATCGGGCTCGCAGTTGGTATAAATATACTCTAAACAGACTTCCTGGATTATACGAGTCGACTCGGGGACAACCATGATTTCATTGATCACGCAAAGAGAGCACGTTTAAAACATTGTAACACGCTCATAGGTGTAGATATGAGCTTGAATGAGATTGTTTTCGAGTTAAGATGTAAGGGGTAGGGTCTGATTAAAATTACGATATACCTAATAATATGAATAACATGCATTTGATCTGCGCATCAAGACGGAAGCGTAAGTGAAAACGTTGTGAAATGTCCCATGTGTACCTGCATCAAACGTGCATTATACATGTATTAAAGAGATGTTTGAAAATATCCGATTTGAGTTGTTTTATGTTTGAAATGGATGGTAATAAATTATTTAAGAGCATGTGAGAAACATGAGCGAGAGATGCAAGGCAGTTTGTAATTATGGAAAAGGAAAACAGAGAATCGGATTCGGATTTTAACACTCCTGACCGAAATAGGCATGAAATTCAATGTAAGTAGCATAAATAAAATTCCAAACATGTAATTCTAAATGAGAAACTCAGGGAAGAATCGTTCATTCTTTTTACTATGCTGAAAGTCGCTATTTCTTGGGATTGTGTTATTCTAGAAAATAAAAATCAAATTTCTCAAATGAAATCAAGATTCATTCTATTAATATCAAATCCGAATAAAATTGAAATAAATTCCATACACTAAAGAAAGCAAGAGTACTTGGTATTAAAAATGTCGTAATAAAGCAGGAGAATCGAATGAAATTAACAAAAATTGCAAAAATAGCCAATACGGGCTTTAATTAGTTTTTATGCTCAGCAATACAAAATTTCAGACAGAAAAAAAATGCAGATTTTGCCGACTTTCCCTAGAATTTCATTATATTTTAGAGACTCACCTTAAAACTCTCAGGACACTTTCTTTAAGGTCTTTTCTTGCTTTTACTCCGAATCTTATGTCGATATATTGTGTCGTTTGACTTGTAGACATTTTCTCTATACTGCTGTTGATTTTTTTTTAAGAAAGGAGGGGGGATATAAGCATTTGTTAGACTAAGAGTTGCAAATACCTCAACGACATTAAACTTGATTGTGACCTTTGGATCAATAGGGGGTCATTTATCAAGCTCAAGGTCATCCAAAAAAGAGAGAGAGAGATAAACTTGAGATTAACAGTTGAAGCTGAATCTAGATAAAGGTAATGAAAATTTCTTTATTACTTTTTGAGTAAGGGGTCAAAGGTCAAGGTCAAATATCAAGGTCAAAGGTCAAGTTCATTTGGATTTTAAGCTTAAATCAACAATTTCTCTAGTTTGCCCAATGACCTTGACCTACTCTTCAAGGTCATAGGTCAAAACATCTCATGTAGTTGTGAGTCATGGACATTTTCTCTACACCACGCCGTTCAAAGCGAGGTAACTCCAATTTATCTAAGCTATCTAAATTGCGTAGAAATTGATTTGGTAGGGAAAAATCGCTATTTCCTAGATTCATTCTATTAATATTCAATGTAAATAAAATTTAAATAAACTCTACATACAAAGGAGAACAAGAATACTTGGTATTAAAATTTCGTATTTGAGCAGCAGAATCGAATGTTATTGACAAAAAGTGAAGAAATACCCAATGCAAGCTTTAATTATTTTCATGCTCATCAGCACCTAAATTTCAGACAGAAAAAAAATTGTTGTTGCCGATACTCATTAGAATTTCATTATATACTTCAGAGACTCACTGTTAAACACTCAGAACACTTTCTTTGATGTGTCTTCTACTGCAATCTTTAAATTTCATGTCGATCCGTGGCGTCGTTTGAACTGTTGAAAATTTTTCTAGGTTCCTATTGATTTACAAAAAAAAGAAAAAAAAAAGGGGGGGGAGGGTATATAAGCATTTGTTAAAGTGAGAGATGTAAACATTCCCACGGACTCAAGCTTGATTGTGACCTTTGGGTCAATGGGGTCAAAGGTCAAGGTCATTTATCGAGGTCAAAGGTCAAGGTCATTCAAAAACCTTTTAAACTCGACTTTAACACTTGAAGCTGTATCAAGCTAAATATAAAAAAAATAACTCTTGGGTAAGGGTCAAGGTCAAAGGTCAAGGTCAAACATCAAACTCAAAGGTCAAGGTTATGTGGCATATATAAGCAATTTAAATACTTTTCCAATGACCTTGACTTTTTGACCTTTGGTGTTGTTTTATTTCTTATAATTGTAAGTTTTCGTTGTTTTTATTTTTTTTATTTATTTTTGGTGGAGCTGACATATTTCAAAACTACTGATTAGATGCAATAAAGTAACGAAAAAAAAATTGAAAGAAAAAGGTTGGAATTTTCGATTTTTCAAATCACATCGTGTAACGACCGGAAGTGACGGCGGAGACATTTATCCCTATATCTGTTGTTCACTCTTCAAGGTTTATTATTCATATAAGTTAAGTGTCTTGATGTATTAACATAACCAAGATCTGGCTATGTTAACTACTCAGTTTGAGGATAGGAAATCATGAGACCGGAAATCAATTTTCAACAGATATTTGTAGTTACTCTAGACATTTGCAGTCTGAATTACATGTTCTAAAATCATTTCAAATACTCTTTCTATAAAAGATATTTATGAGATAGTATGATACTCAATTTATGCAGCTTTTCTCTCATAACCGGAAGTTGCCATTTTTGTTTCTGGTGGGATGGACATATATCAGAACAACCAATAAGATGCAATAATGTGATGCCAAGAAGTATTCCAAAAAGAAAAGCTGAAATTTCTGATTTCTTTGATCACTTCCTGTGACGAGCGGAAATGACGGCGAACGATCTTAACCCTTATGAGTTTCCTTACTTATCAAGATCTATTACTCATTCAAGTTTGGCGTCTCCATCTCTTACCGTTTCGGAGATCTCTTTGTGATAACTTCTCATATTGAGGACAGAAAATCACGCGACCGGAAGTGAATTTTACAAAGATATTTGAGGTTACTGTAGATATAAGCAGTCTATATAACATATCGAAAAATCACTACAAATACTTTATGTATAAAAAATATTTATGGGAAAGAAAAATACACAAATTATGTAGTTTTTCTCTTATAACCGGAAGTTGTCGTTTTAGTTTCCGGTGGGACTGATACATTTCAAAAATTCAAATAAGATGTTAAAATGTGATGCAAAAAATGTTTCATGGAAGAAAAGTTAAAAATTTTGATTTTTGGATCACTTCCTGTGACGACCGGAAGTGACGGCGGACGATCTTATCCCAACTGAATTTGCCTACTTATCAAGATCTACCACTTATATAAATGTGGTGCCTTAATCTCTTATCGTTTACGAGATCTAGCTATGATAACTTCTCATTTTGAGGACAGAAAATCACGCGACCGGAAGTGAATTTTGCAAAGATATTTGACGTTACTGTAGACATCTGCAGTCCGAATAAGATATCCAAAAATCATTTCAAATACATTACGTATAAAAAATATTTATGGGAGAGAAAAATACTGAAAATATGCAGTTTTTCTCATATAACCGGAAGTTGTCGTTTTTGTTTCCGGTGGGACTGATATATTTCGAAACTACAAACAAGATGCTATAATGTGATGCAAAAAAAGTTTCAAAAAAGAAAAGTTGAAATTTTCGATTTCTTTGATCACTTCCTGTGACGACCGGAAGTGACGACAGACAACCTTACCCCAATTGGTTTTGCCTACTTATCAAGATCTGTTAATCATATAAGTTTAGTGTCTTCATCTCTTACCGTTTCTGAGATATGACTCGGACAAAACTTTTTTGAAAAAAGCGGAAATCGGACATATCTGACGACCGGAAGTGACTTTTGAAAAACTGAAAACTGCATCTGAAGGATATTTTAACTCTCCATCATCCCTGAAATTTTCATGAGAATCCGTCCAGTCATCTCTGAGAAATCGTCAAAACAAAAAGGAAAAAAAATAATAATAAAAATAATAATAAAAAGAAAAAACAGTAGAATCACTATAAGGTCTTCCGTCTGAAACGGAAGACCTTAATAATAAAAAGAAAAAACAGTAGAATCTCTATAAGGTCTTCCGTCTGAAACGGAAGACCTTAATTACAAAATGTCACATAGGTTCAATTACAAAATGTCACATAGGTTCACGGCAAAATATGGATGACACAAAATAATTCCTGAATTTTTCTCTTTAACTCGAGCAATCCTGCATTAGATAGATCTGATGTTTGTTGTGAGATGATAAACCACATGTAAACTTTCTTAGTTCAGCGGAATCATGGACATTTTCGGCGTTATGAATGTTTTGTTTACAGTAGCGGTGAGGGCATCGCGCAACTATTGGAGCGGATCTCAGGATTTATGAATGAATAAAAAAGATGGAAATAAAGTTTGATTTGTTCTGTATTATTTAATGACATTATTCATTTGCAAGTAATAGATATATACAAGAAAACGCGAAATGCTAATAAATGCAGCTGAAAATCTTTTTTTTCTCAAGATACAAAAAAATAAATTAAATAATTATAAATTCTACAAACAAAACATAGGAAGAATGAATGATGGCACGTTATCAGATGACATCAGGGGAACTGATTTTTATGAATGAAACTTTTAACACGTTACTTGTACGTTGTATAGATGTTACATCTGCGAAGTCTACCTGTCTGCGCACTTCCGGGAAGGAGGGGGGGGGGGGGGTTCTTGAATATAGACTTGTAAATTACCATTATTTTGTTAAAAGAATTAAGCCTTATCATTTTCTTTACTTTAAGAAGAGTGTCTTGTTATGTAAATGTCAAGGTCAGTTTATGTAGAATGTAAAAATTAAAGCCGAATTGGCATTCATTTCAATATGTGAGAAAGGTAGGAGATAGGTCTTTTACAGTTCACAAAATAGAAATGGGGGGGGGGATAAGATGAACACATATGATATATATAATATACACACTTTATTTACTAAAATCTCGTCTCAATTGAACCATGGAAGTTTTTTCTACCGGTCCATTCGCCATCGCGGCGTCAAAGACTTTACCTGCACACTTGGGTATTGCACAATGGGTTTTCCCCCCGCGAAGTCTATTTATGAGAAAAAAAAATTAATATTTTTTAGTGTTTAAGGAAACGTTGAACCTACGTTTGCAAAAGTTCTTAGACATTCAAAGATATTTAATTCCTTCTCTATCAAATCAAGAAACTGGTTATACGTGAAATCAGCAAATAGGGGCCTTTACTTATGCCATGAATATCACAGAAAAAGATAGAAAGAAAGACAAAGAAATTTAAAAAATCGACTTTTAATCCCCTTTTCTGTGACGACCGGAAGAATTGACGACGGAAAAAATGTTGTTCGACACATCTTCAAGTCCAGATCTATGATATCTGACACAGTAAACTTTCATATTTTCAGCTGTTCTGGAGAAATGGACCGGACAAAGGTCATTTCCAAAAGTTGGTCAATACGAAAATAGTAAGAATACTAGAAACTCTTGTTGCTACAGCAACAAAGAAGGTCTTCCGTTCTCCTCTATTTATCTGTATGCAGGATGTTTTTTTTCTATTTTAAAAAAGACAGACATATAATAAACTAGTAGACTAATTGTTCAGTGAACAATTATCGGCCTTTCTACCTTTTTAAGCATTTTAATTTCATTTGGGCTGAAAGAAGTAGAAAAAAGCAAGAAAATGAATAAAACAGGAAAATTCTCATTTCTCTACTAGGATTTTAGATCGGGCTCGCAGTTGGTATAAATATACTCTAAACAGACTTCCTGGATTATACGAGTCGACTCGGGGACAACCATGATTTCATTGATCACGCAAAGAGAGCACGTTTAAAACATTGTAACACGCTCATAGGTGTAGATATGAGCTTGAATGAGATTGTTTTCGAGTTAAGATGTAAGGGGTAGGGTCTGATTAAAATTACGATATACCTAATAATATGAATAACATGCATTTGATCTGCGCATCAAGACGGAAGCGTAAGTGAAAACGTTGTGAAATGTCCCATGTGTACCTGCATCAAACGTGCATTATACATGTATTAAAGAGATGTTTGAAAATATCCGATTTGAGTTGTTTTATGTTTGAAATGGATGGTAATAAATTATTTAAGAGCATGTGAGAAACATGAGCGAGAGATGCAAGGCAGTTTGTAATTATGGAAAAGGAAAACAGAGAATCGGATTCGGATTTTAACACTCCTGACCGAAATAGGCATGAAATTCAATGTAAGTAGCATAAATAAAATTCCAAACATGTAATTCTAAATGAGAAACTCAGGGAAGAATTTTTATTCTTTTTACTATGCTGAAAGTCGCTATTTCTTGGGATTGTGTTATTCTAGAAAATAAAAATCAAATTTCTCAAATGAAATCAAGATTCATTCTATTAATATCAAATCCGAATAAAATTGAAATAAATTCCATACACTAAAGAAAGCAAGAGTACTTGGTATTAAAAATGTCGTAATAAAGCAGGAGAATCGAATGAAATTAACAAAAATTGCAAAAATAGCCAATACGGGCTTTAATTAGTTTTTATGCTCAGCAATACAAAATTTCAGACAGAAAAAAAATGCAGATTTTGCCGACTTTCCCTAGAATTTCATTATATTTTAGAGACTCACCTTAAAACTCTCAGGACACTTTCTTTAAGGTCTTTTCTTGCTTTTACTCCGAATCTTATGTCGATATATTGTGTCGTTTGACTTGTAGACATTTTCTCTATACTGCTGTTGATTTTTTTTTAAGAAAGGAGGGGGGATATAAGCATTTGTTAGAGTAAGAGTTGCAAATACCTCAACGACATTAAACTTGATTGTGACCTTTGGATCAATAGGGGGTCATTTATCAAGGTCAAGGTCATCCAAAAAAGAGAGAGAGAGATAAACTTGAGATTAACACTTGAAGCTGAATCTAGATAAAGGTAATGAATATTTCTTTATTACTTTTTGAGTAAGGGGTCAAAGGTCAAGGTCAAATATCAAGGTCAAAGGTCAAGTTCATTTGGATTTTAAGCTTAAATCAACAATTTCTCTAGTTTGCCCAATGACCTTGACCTACTCTTCAAGGTCAAAGGTAAAAACATTTCATGCAGTTGTGAGTCATGGACATTTTCTCTACACCACGCCGTTCAAAGCGAGGTAACTGCAATTCATCTAAGCTATCTAAATTGCGTAGAAATTGATTTGGTAGGGAAAAATCGCTATTTCCTAGATTCATTCAATTAATATTCAATGTAAATAAAATTGAAATAAACTCTACATACAAAGGAGATCAAGAATACTTGGTATTAAAATTTCGTATTTGAGCAGGAGAATCGAATGTTATTGACAAAAAGTGAAGAAATACCCAATACAAGCTTTAATTAATTTTCATGCTCATCAGCACCTAAATTTCAGACAGAAAAAAAATGTAGTTGTTGCCGATACTCATTAGAATTTCATTATATACTTCAGAGACTCACTGTTAAACACTCAGGACACTTTCTTTGATGTGTCTTCTACTGCAATCTTTAAATTTCATGTCGATCTGTGGCGTCGTTTAAAATGTAGAAAAATTTTATAGATTCCTATTGATTTAAAAAAAAAAAGGGGGGGTATATAAGCATTTGTTAAAGTGAGAGATGTAAACATCCCCACGGACTCAAGCTTGATTGTGACCTTTGGGTCAATGGGGTCAAAGGTCAAGGTCATTTATCGAGGTCAAAGGTCAAGGTCATTCAAAAACCTTTTAAACTCGACTTTAACACTTGAAGCTGTATCAAGCTAAATATAAAAAAAATAACTCTTGGGTAAGGGTCAAGGTCAAAGGTCAAGGTCAAACATCAAACTCAAAGGTCAAGGTTATGTGGCATATATAAGCAATTTAAATACTTTTCCAATGACCTTGACTTTTTGACCTTTGGTGTTGTTTTATTTCTTATAATTGGAAGTTTTCGTTGTTTTTATTTTTTTTTATTTATTTTTGGTGGAGCTGACATATTTCAAAACAACTTATTAGATGCAATAAAATAATGAAAAAAAAATTGGAAAGAAAAAAGTTGGAATTTTCGATTTTTCAAATCACATCCTGTGACGACCGGAAGTGACGGCGGAGACATTTATCCCTATATCTGTTGTACAACCACCAGACCCCAAACCCGACACCAAAGCAGTCCCAGAAAGCAGTCCCCGGGACTGCTTGGGACCGCCCTGGGGCTGCTGTGGACTGCTTGGACCTGTGGGACTGCTCTGGACCCTGTGGGACTGCTCTGGGACCGCTGTGGGACTGCTATGAAAAGCAGTCCCAGCAGTCCCAGCTGCCCCTGGGACTGCTTTCTGGGACTGCTTTGTTCACTCATGTGTGACATTGGTTCTGAGTAACAGATAGCTCCGCCCCCTTGTGTATTCTGAATTTGCAGGTTCCATGTTGTTTTGTTTACTTGCAGCAGAGAGGAGTTTAAACTGTTTAATAAATAAGGATTTCTTATAATCTTTTAATAACTTAGATTACATGTATTATAGTTAATTTATAGTTTTAGGATGTATATTTACACATATGTAATATAGAATGTTTTTAAAAATAAAGTTGTTAAATAAAGGGAAATCAGGAGGAGATTTTATTTCTAAATTTTAAAAAA
>NW_026921463.1:0-18440 GCF_032062105.1 Saccostrea cuccullata | reverse complement strand
CTATTTCTTATAAAATGCATTCTTTAATTATCACTACCTGGTTTAGCTGCAAGAATTGTGAAAACCTTTGATTTACACCAACACTTTTTTGTCTCTCACTTTGGGTATTTCTTGTATTTCCCCAACTTTGAAAATGGTATTTGATAATTAACCATACAATTAACTTCTATTCCTGACATTTTATTTACCAAAAGGTTGTTTGTTGGTATTGATGTTAAAATAAGAATGTTTTGAACCGACATTTCCAATGTTTCAAAACCACGAAGGACTGTTTCCGACCTTGAAAGGTAAATAAAGTATTAATACCATATAATCCCTATTAACCGCCCCTGGGTGCTTAGAAAATTGCGAAAAGGGGGCTGTTATTTTGGTATTCTCTTTAAAATAATTAATGTCATACTTTAACTTCAAAAAGTCTTTTGAACAAAAAATAAATACAAGGAATCACTAAATAAAGTCTAACATTACTTTAAGTGAAGGTAATCCACCCAAATTATGTTAAATTATTCAGTTTCTACCGAGAAATTGGATAATAGACAAGTTTCATGTTCACTTTCTTCAAATTTTTTATACGATTCTATATAATTTTAATCACTGCGCAGGGGGCCCTTATTTCCTGACAATTGAAAAAGACCTAAGGGGGCGCTTATAGGGAATATACGGTAATTTGAGTAAAATATATGGTCAATAATCCAATATGACTCTAAAGTCTCGGGAAAGCATACACTTCAAAAAAATGAGAGTGACAAAATTGTGGTGGCATAAATATAAGGTTTTTACAATGCTTGGACCACACGATTTGTAAGATTTGTATTCTTCAGGTCCAGTACAATCAGTACATTTAGCTACATAGGTAGAATTACCTACGTAGCTTTATTTACCTACCTCAGGTAGCTTTATTTAGCTACCAAATGATTTTATTTCTATAAAAAAGCATTTTTCTCAGGATGTGCAAAAACTATCATTTTGATGCAGTGATCATTTTCAACTTTGAACTCATCTGAAAACAATTCATGAAAAATTCCCTCTTGAAGAAATGTCTTTTTCTGCGCAATTGCAGTCAAAGTTTTGAAAGTTTTGGGGCTATGTATGACAGTTAGAACAGTTACTCCTTGAATGAAATGACAAAGAAGTCCAGTTCTGGTTAACATGATAATAGGTCGGTAATTATTCAGCACAATGTGAAGTAATCATACTCAGTCATGCCTCATCGCACGGACAGATAACCAAACAATGGAATTACATGTTTTTGCTCTAAACTGACCAAACACAGCGATGTTTAAACTATCTCTGCTTTGGAATGTTTTTTATAGTTTCCCTAGTATAAATATCAATAGTTATTTAACTGCGATTTTTTGTCTCTTTTCCATAAAAAGAAAAGTTACATTGAAATAGCTAAATAAAGCTACCTGAGGTAGGTAAATAAAGCTACGTAGGTAATTCTACCTACGTAGCTAAATGTACTGATTGTACTGGACCTGTTCTTGTGACAGTAGTGTGCATGATTGTCTGTATGTTGAAATTGCTAATTTTACAAGCCTGTTATGTAAAATCAGGAAATATTTGAGTCGAAATGTTAGTTGAAGTGTATGCTGTCACTGGTTCTACAATTATACGTTTTCCATATTAAAAACATAGGAATGGATGTAGGCAAAAGCCTGTCCATTTCTCTGAAGAGAGTTATTATTTTTGGACATGCTGGAGAGTGGTCCTAACCTGTAAAATACACTTACATGCACTTTATCTATATTTTTTGCTCATAATTTAAGAGTTTTATTTCTGCAGTTATGAAAATTAAAGGTCCTTTTTTCATATTTTAGGAAAGGTAACTCTAACAAAACATGCGCTTTGTTCCACATCATTGTCCTCTCCCAGTTGGGTAACTGTTTAGTTAATTTCCTCTATTGCTCTGCAAATAACATGAAGTAGATCTATAGGCTCTATGGCCAAAGATATACACTACTTGCATCTACCAAACTACATGTAGAACATAATTCATACTCACCATAAAACAAACTAACCCAAACTTGAAAAGTGAAAGTAATGCTGCGATATTGAAACATCGAGCCCGATGATAAATAATCAACATGTTGAACTCGTTGTTTATATTTTTTATAATAAACAAGTCTAATGTTTCAATATAAAATGAAACATTATTAATAATTATATGATACAGAAAATTGTTCAGATATGTTTGGTTGAGTAAAGTTAATGTCGCCAGAAAAAAGGGGGGATTGGGAAGACCAATAGACAGAAGACAAGATAATTCAACCAGATACCATATATACCTTATACCTTGCTTTGAACTTGTTACATATTAAGAGGAAATTTGAGATGTCCTAAAACAAGAGATTGGTACCAATTTTTACTTATGTTGATATCAAACTTCAGGGGCAGTCAATGACTCTCATTCACTGGTTAACAGGCACTTGTTTCGGTTAATTTTTTTTCACCTATATTATCATAATTATTATACTGTAGGTTTCTTTTTCCCCCAAACAACTGCCTGTGCAATAACACACTAGACAGTATAGACACTGAGAGTAAGTGCCAGCCATGTGAGCCTCAACTTGTTTTTCATCAAGATGTAATATATTTGCAGGTTACTACTGAAAGTTCCAAAGCATTCTATGCAAATTAAATTACTGCACGATTCTTCTTTAGACAGTACCATATTGACCTTGATTGAAAATCCAGTGTTAAAGTTCAAGGATGATATTATTACAATGTCCCTATCAATAATTCTCTGTGATCTATTTCTTCACTCACTTAGGGATACATGAAGTTTCTTGTAAACAAACAATTTTTAAAATGCATTTCTCTCAAATAAACCTGTTTCACTGAGATGCATGTAATAATCAATCATGTAATAACATAATCTCTCACTTATAAACTGTTTGTAGAAATATAGATTCCACAATTATATATTTTTTTTTTAAATAAGAAACATATATTATTTAAAACTCGAGTGTAATAATTGTATTCAGAATCTTGTAACATTTGAAAAAGATTTTAAAAATTACTACAAAAATAAAACTCAAACATATGTTGTAATTTCTAAATTTTATTCTTAAATAAAGAGCCATAGCTGCCTTTCCGACGACACGGCCTACTCAAGTATTTAAAAGGAAATCACCTGTTTCTATTTATAGATACATGTATCTTTTCAATTCAAGATCATACTACATGTACATGTATGTAATAATCATTTGTGGACCAGTGTTATTATTTTCATAGTTGCAAGTTTGTTACATGACAATCATTTAAATAGTTCAATACTCTTATTCTAAACAAGACTTTTAGAAAATCTTAAAAATAAAACAAGATAGCAGCTACGACTAAGGGTCATTAAAATAGTTTAGGACCGTTTTTCCCGAGATACTTTCAAGGTGCAATGTTGTATAATATATCTTTTACATTATTTATACACATATTATAAAATAAAAAGAGAAAACTTAGGAAAAATGCATAGAGAGAAAAAAAATTGCATAAATAAAAAAACTGAGGGTCTCGAACTCACGATCATTATGTCTACAGTCCAGCAATCAAACCACTACGCCACGAAGTAAATGAAATCGGTTGGATAAATTTAAGACAGATTGTTGATTCTTAAAATAATATGAGAAGAAAAATTAAATACACATTTTCAACATTTTCAATATGAAGACCACCTATAACCAAATTTATCTAAATGTAATGAAGTGCAGTCATATAAGAATAAAATTATTCAGAAGTTGTTTTTCTGGTTAAGGGTGGTCTTTAGCTACAGTTTGTCATTGTTCAGGGGGATACCTCTGTATTTACTATATTCTCTATATAAAATGAACGATTTTCATATCTGTCATTTGAGGGATCTATTAATATTTAAATATTATTTTTGTGTGATTTGCTTTAAGGCATGTACATGTATAAACTAACATTGTATGACAAAATTTTGGGTAAACAATGTATTTAAAAAATCACTACTAGAGTAGGCGAAAGTGACTATCAAATGCGCTATGTCTCTTTTGCATAATTTTTTATTATTGTATTAAATCCATGATCAGAGACTGAGAATAAAAATATTCCAATCCATGTACAAATGTTTCAAAACTTTTGAAAAGGAAGCACAGGCTGTACTAACTGTACATGTATCTCCCATAGAAAGGACTTTGAAATGTTCTAAGATTTGTTTCTAAAATTCTTTAATTATGAAGAAAATAAAAGCTTGGTGATTTTTTACCTTTAATAGCTATTTAATATCCTTACTTTCCTGTATACATAGATTTATATTAAATTTCTGTGGAAAAGTCTTGCCAGATCTTAAGGAAACAATGAAATTGTTCAGAATAGTCTTCAAAAATATTGAATAATACACACAAGTTAAATACCAGACAAAAAAGTCACTAGAAAATTTTCTAACACACATTTGCTTGAACTTGAAAGAAAATTTATAGTGTTTACCACTCCTGAGCACATACATGTATCTAATATTTTTTTTTTTTAATGAGCAGACTGGATTTCCTTGCATAAAAAGACCTCAGCATGTTTTTCCTGATCTTATTGACATAAAAATAGTTAAAAATCTAATTCAGAATATAACAAATATACATTTTTCATGACAGTTCCACATAATGCCAATTCAAGACTTTCACTTTTTGATCCATTATTGATGTACAATGTACAAGGAGATGAGATCTCCATTTTATAAAATTTTAGAAAAATATTAAAATTTGTTTTTGAAGCAACACTAACAAGATTAACATTAATTCAAACCAAAACAAATATTAAACATAATTGTGAAAAAAATCTTTCTTCCATGATTTACATTTAAGTGTGTTTATAAGCTGGTAATTCTACTACATCATTCAGAAAATCATAATTATCAGTTCAAACAATTTTCTTAAGCTTGAATAACATATGGTTTGGTGTCACTGAACCACAGTAAAAATCAGCAGTCCACATTCAATAAATGTTTATAAACTACCACTGAAAAATAGCCAACAAGATTTTACCGCCAATCACAATATTCTGAATAGATACTGTTGTTACAAAATCAGATGAACTATATTGTTTCACCAAAGGTGATAACTAAATCTATTCAGATTTCACTTCAAATGGACCGGGGAGGAACTTCCTTCATCCCTATTTCAGATGAATGACTCACGCTTCCTGGTATGGCATAATGACCTAATTCCACTTACAAATGACCTAATTCCATCGGCTCTTTTTCTTGCGGGTGCTGCTGCTGTTGATGGGGTTATAAACTCCCGGTTCCACCTTTGGCATACCCGTGGACTCAGCCGCCACAAAATTGGATTTGAATTGAGCCTTTAAAGAGGGGGAAATTTCAACACATCAAAATCAAGCATTTATTTCTTACCTATATGTTAATTTTGAATTGGCAAATTATATCCAGGTAGGAATACAAATCTTCAGTGCATGCAAACATGTACTGTATGCAGGGAAAATTTTCGCCCCTTTTAATTTTTGCCCCTTTTGCCCTCTTCATGGTTGGGCGAATTTAAAACTGGACAAATTCAAAGTCCACAGCATAATTTTTTATATAGACCTATCACCTATGTCTGGGTGAATTTAAAACAGTGTAAAATTGTTCCCAAGTGCAAAGGGCAAAAATAACTCAGGGTTTATACAGTATGTAAAATGAAACTGACAGTGAATACTCTTTGTCTTCCTCACATGCCAGCAACAGAAGTATTACTTACAGAGAATGCAGCTTTCATGGCTGCCAGTCGGTCACTCTGAGGTCCAGCTGATGACCCAATTCCTCGAAAACTTCCAAGACTTGTGGAATCCTGCACTCTGGTACTCTATAAATAAAATTTAAATTGGTCATTTTACGACAAGAGTACTTAGAGTAACTCATTACATATACCTGTTCCTCTTCTAATAATGCATGAAATTCTGTGGTCTGTGGCTACTTCAATAGGCAATTTTTATTATTCATTAAATACTTTGTTAATGAAATTATATTATTAACAAATATCTGTATTACTTGCATCAACATACAAAATCATGAGCTAGGATGATGAAAGGGATCATGCTATAAAACTTAAATAGAAAACTCCTTTGAAAATCTTTAGCACCAAGAAATTGAAGATACCTGGTATATTATAAAGATAATTAATTATTCTTCATGACCTTTGACCTTGATACTCACACTTTCTGCACCCAATCCTGGCCTCTCCTTGAATCCCAGTCCTTTACCCCCCAGGTTTAATTTCTTTCCTTTACCACCCTGTTTGCCTCGGATTTTCTTGAACCATGGATTCTAAAGAAGATAAAATAATTAGATGAACTTAACCATCAAATAACTTGACATTAAACAGATGAAACAGCAGGAGGTTTAAACATCTCAGCATGAAACACATACTGTAAATCACATTTTATTCGCGAGAACTTTATTTTCGCGTAATTACGCGAGACAATGAGGTCGCGAAAATTTCATTCTCACATTTGAAAGTATTCCTTACGATTATATAGGGGAAAAACAACAAGTCGTGAAAATTATGTCTCACTGATTAAGAGTCAATGACTATCTCGCGAAAATAAGGTGTTGCGAAAATATAGTGATCTACAGTAGCCAAAACTTGAACCAGATACTTAGCTATCATATATCTATTACACTAAACCATTAGAAATAAAGATTTCACCTTTTCAGCAATCTTTAACACAAAACAAGAGGAATGTGAAAATTTAACCTTTTTGACTTTCTCTCACACAAAATCAGTGGACATGAAGATTTCACCTTTTTGACTTTCTCTCACACAAAATCAGTGGACATGAAGATTTCACCTTTTTGACTTTCTCTCACACAAAATCAGTGGACATGAAGATTTCACCTTTTTGACTTTCTCTCACACAAAATCAGTGGACAATGGACATGAAGATTTCACCTTTCCAACAATCTATCTCCAACACTAAACCTTTGGAAATTAAGATTTCACCTTTTCAGCGATCTCTAACAGAGCATGTGGGACGTGTTGACCAGCTGTTTCCAGATTACGAACAAGATGTCCAGCAAAGTCCCTGTCTTTGTCTGTCACCAAGGTGTAAGCAAACCCCTTCTCTCCTGAACAAAAATTTTGTTTGAAAATATTATCGTCTTACAAAGAATCATATTAGCTTGTAAACAAAAGCGTAATGCCCCATCCCCATTTTTTTTTTCCATACTTTTATTTCCAATACATTTGATAATACTTTTCATATAAGTACATGTACTGATATAATTTATTTGAAATTTGAACTGAAAAATTAAGTGTACTATTATCATATATATAGCTTTTGAATACAATACTTCAATGAGAATTTTTGGGGTGATCATACAAAGGAAAACATTTTATTCAGGTCAAATGAATTATGTATAAAGAAAAGTAAACCTGCAGATCCCCATTTGAGGCCTTTTCTACTAAGTAAATTTAACTGTATTCCAAAAGCATAATCCAGAAAAAAGAAAATCAAGCACAGAGACAATAGCTCTATAACGTACCTGCTCTGCCTGTCCGACCAATCCTGTGTGTATGTGTGTCTATATCTCTGGCAACATCATAATTAACAACTGTCTTAATGGAAGGAATATCAAGACCACGGGCTAAAAAAATTAACATGTAACTCAGGTAACATTCATTCTTTGCTTAAGAAAAAAAGAAGTGCATGAAATTTTAACAGAAACATGCATGACCTTAACTATATGACTTTCACATTTTCTGTTGAAAATAGGATTGCTAATTTTATGCAAGAAAAACATATGTTTACTACAAATTCGAAGAAATTTTCTTAACATGAAAAATATGACTGAACAATTTTAAGAAACAAGATCTCATATTTTATACACATAAAAATGGCAAAAAAATATTTAAATATTTCTGAAATTCAAACTAGGAATACAGTCCAGAAAGGCAATCAGCAAAATTTCATTTAATTTTTAACATCTTATGATCAGTTGAAATTAAAAATCATGAAATTTTGTTCATTTATTATCCGGCACGAGTTTTAAAAATGAAAATTTTTCACTTTGCAATATTTTTGTTCGAGTTTTTCTTTATATAAGGTATACATAAATATGATGAATTAAACTGAAAGAAGTTGACTTGTATTGACTTGATATTGTATTTAAAACTTGTAAGTCACCTGCAACATCTGTGGCTACTAATATTGGCACTTCTTTCTTTTTAAACGTCGTGATGACTTCATTTCTCTCCATCTGACTCATGTCACCATGTAAAAGACCCACTGAAAAAAAAGTTACATTTTTAGTTCAAATTGTTTGGAAAAAGATGCCTTTTTTTTCTCATAATCAATAGTTTCAAAACTGTAAACAGTAAAATTTTTGCCCCATTTTGTTTTTGCCTCTTTCACCCTGTTTGCCAAAAGGCAAATTAAATATAGTGTGAATTCATAGAGGACAGTATTATCTCTTTATAAGAAATACCTGTAAAATCTTCAAACTCAGCAAAAACGTTTCAAGTGAGAGAGGACATTTAATATAATGGTGAAAAAATAGCTCTGTTGGTTCTTACATTTCATGTCCCTTGCCCTTAGGTTTGTTGCCAATTCTTCGGCATTTGCCTTCCTTGTAACAAAAATTAACACACTGCCCACTGCAAAACAAAAACGAAATCAACAATCCATTTTTACTTAAAAATAATTAATTAATTAAACTGTTTTATAATGATTTTGTTAAGTAATTTTGAATGTTGCATCTTACAAACTAAAATAACAAGAGGCCCAAGGGCCTTGAATCGCTCTTCTGATAAATTATACAATCTATCCTAAGACCCAAGATGCATCAACTGACAAAGTTTGATGATTCTTAACCAGTTAGGGCTGAAGATATTTAAATGTAACTAAAAAATACTATAAGTAGGTCATGGTGACCTACTTTTTGATTGAAATTTTCTGAGGACACAAGATGCATTAATTGACAAAGATTGATGATTCTAAGCCAATAAGTACTTGAGATATTCAAAAGTGGGTCACAATGACCTACTTATGGGTCAACATTCTCCGAAAACCCAAAGTGCATAAACTGACAAAGTTTGACAATTCTGAGCCAATAAGTACCCTAGAATACTTAAATATAGCCATAAATGTCACAAGTAGGTCACTGTGACCTATATTTTGATCATCATTCTCAGAGAATCCAAGATGCATCAAATAACAAAGTTTGATGATTTTAAACCAATAAGTACCCGAAATACCTAAATTTAGCCATAAAATGACAAAAGTAGGTCACTGTGACCTACTTTTTGGTCGACATTCTCCAAAAACACAAGATGCATCTACTGACAAAGTTTGATGATTCTAAGCCAATCAGTACCTGAGATAATCAAAGTAGGTCATTGTGACCTACTTTTTGGTCAACATTCTGCAAAAATCTAAGATGCATCAAATGACAAAATTTGATGATTCTAAACCAATTAGAACCTGAGATACATAATACTAGCCATAAAATGTCAAAAATAGGTCACTGTGACCTACTTTTTGATCGACATGTTCCGAAAACCCAAGATGCATCGAATGACAAAGTTTGATGATTCTAAGCCAATAAGTACCTGAGATACTTAAATCTCGCCATAAAATGTCAAAAGTAGGTCACAGTGACCTACTTTTTTGGTCGTTAATATCCAAAAACCCAAGATGCATCAACTGACAAATTTTAATGATTCTAAGCCAATTAGTACCCGAGATACTTAAATCTAGCCATAAAATGTCGAAAGTACGTCACAGTGACCTACTTTTTGGTCAACATTTTCTGAAGACCAAAGATGCATCAACTGACAAAATTTGATGATCATAGGTCTAATAGTATTGAAAATATGCCTTTTAAACAATTCAAAAACAAATGCCTGCAAAGTTCAAAAAGTAAGTCACAGTGACCTACTCTTTGATAAATATGTTTTAAGGCCTCTAGATGCATCAACTTACAAGATTTGGTGACTCTAAACCTCTCTGTGTCTGAAATAATGGATTAAATGTTTTAGAAAAGATTAGCCATAAAATTCAAAAAGTAGGTCAACATGACCTACTTTTAAGTTGATGTTGTTTGTGGATCCAAGATGCACCAACTGACAAAGTTTTATGATCATAGGCCTTAAAGTGTCCAAAATATGCCTCCAAATCAATTTGAAAACAAAAGCCCGTAAAATTTAAAAAATAGGTCACCGTGACCTACTTTTGTATTAACATGATGTCAAGTCCTGAGATGCATCAACTTACAAGATTTGATGATCCTAGTCTTTATAGTAAGCAAAATATCAACGTTTTTAATAAGTGTAAATTTTGGTCAACTTTGAAGTGACCTTGAGACCACGCCCTTTGCCCCAGGGTCATGCCTTGAAAAATTTTTAATCTTCAACATATTCTGACCCTTGTATGTAAGTTTGGTGAAAATCTGCCTGGTGGTTCTGGAGAAGAAGATTTTTTAACAACCATTACTTTTGGTTTTATTTTCGTGATTATTTCCCCTTGTTTTAGGGTCCCACCCCTAATTTTAGTATAAATGGTCGCCCTTGGGCCAAAGATACCCTGTGACAAATTTGACAATAATTGGCCAAGGGGTTCTTGAGTTATGGCCCATATTCTAAAAATTTCACGCATACCGCACACTGCACAAATGGCCATAGCATTAGCTCTTTGAGCCTTTGGCTCAGAAGAGCTAAAAATATAAACTTCAGAATTTTTTAATACATGTATTACTTAATATCTATTCACAGTGCATGTTTATGCATAACAAATAAATGTATCCCAAAATCTTTGAAAGGATCATGCTTTTTTGGTGACAAAAATTCATAATAAAACTTACTGGTTGTAAATTCTACAAGTCTTTTGACCAACCAAGTCCACTTAGCAGGACCCAGGGGTAGGACTTCTACTATCTGTGTTATGTCTTCATTAGCCTGACAATACAAAGGAACTCATTAAACCCACAATAAACTGTCAATCAATGAATTACGGTAACTGATTTTTTTTTTCACTAAATTATTATAAATAATAAGTTTTACATTCCCTTTAAGTATGAAATCTTTTTTTTGACAATTATTATGAATCAAATAATTATGACAATGACAGAAACAGAGTAAGATATAGCATTGGCATACATGTACAGAACATCCTTTTTTTGACCAGAATATGCTTTACTATGTATCAGTTAAAATTACCTAACAAAAATTCTAATGCAGAATTTCATCCTGTCTTTCAACAAATTTAGAATATATCATTAGATATTCTATATAGACAGTAGAAAATTGTATTTCATGTTATTGTATATATTCACTATATTATTATTAACTGTACAGTGTTTATAGAAAGTACAAAATTTAATTATAGTATATTGACTAATATTGACTATATCTTTATCAATTGTATAAAGACAGTAGAACCTTGAATTACCTCCCTGCCTCCCCCTGTACAACACGTATTGGATCCAGCAGAATGTCTCGGGCCAGCTTCTCTACTCTCTTCCTGAATGTTGCACTAAACAACATCGCTAAAATTAAAGGTAGCTCATATTGTCACTTAATACATGTAACTTTAAAACACAACCAGTGTTTACAATCCATTAAGTTGAGAATCTAATTCATGTAGCCTTATGCTTTTCAATTTTAGTTCTTCAGAAAGAATTCATGTAGCCTTATGCTTTTCAATTTTAGTTCTTCAGAAAGATAAAGTTCACTTACTCTGTCTGTCTGGTCGAACATGGTTAGCTATAGACCGCACCTGAGGCTCTAAAAAAATAATACAATTATGTTTTAATACATGATAAAAGCAATTCAACATCACAAAACAGTCATTAGTGAATTAAAAGTATCCGTTGGATTTATACTGATCTGTTCTCCTTGATGTAAATTTTACATTACAGCGAGAAAATCAACATCAACATGAACTTTATGGATACACTGTAAACACACTGAATATATATATAACTACAATATATCTATAGTATCCTTTTTTCATTTCAACTTTTATCAACATACTTATATAGAACAAGATAAAGATAGAAGTTTATTAAATATAATGGAAGTGCAAGTATTGATAACATTACTAACTCACCAAAGCCCATGTCAAACATTCTGTCTGCCTCATCAAATACGACATACGTTACTCTCTCCAGGTTTGTTGCCTTCTTCTTCACCAAATCAATCAGTCTACCCTATAGATTCATGATCATAAAATGTTTATTAATAATCAGTTTTATTTTAAATTTATGTCTGTTTATACCAGGGTATATTAGTGTAACGGGAGAGGAATAAATGCAGCATACCAGACCAGGATTCGAACCTGGGCCCCCTGAAACTCTGGTCAGGTGCTCTACCAACTAAGCTATCTGGCTACCGGTGATCAAACCTGGCTGACCGCCACATTCCTCCCTCCTTAAAGGTCTTTGACCTTCCAAAGATCCCAACCCAGCCTCTTCCCTGCCAGGCCTCTCACCTGTCAGTTCCAAGGCATGGCAAGGCACCAAATGTAATGGGAGAGGAGAAAAATGCAGCAAACCAGACAGGAATTCAAACCCGGGCAGTCTGAATCTGAGTCAGGTGCTCTACCAACTGAGCTATCTGGCCACCAGTGTTCGAACCCAGCTGACCGCCACATTAGATATATATAGGACCTCCCATGATTTGTGCTTGGGTATGAATTTTATCCAACGAGTTGTGTTTTTTTTATCCCAGAGCCTTGGCAATAGGAAGAAGCATATGGTGGACAATGCCTGTACAAGTAGTGTTCAGCTTTAACTAATGTGTATTAACTTACAGGTGTGGCCACAATGATCTCGGCACCGTCTTGACATGCCTTGGTCTGTTCCCACATACTCCCTCCACCATACGCACACACCACATTGATGTTGTATACTTTGCCAAACTTCTTTGCTTCATGATAAAATCTGGGGGTAAAAAATTTATGTGTAAGAAAAAATGTTCACAGACTTTTATTATCTCTGTGTAAAATTCTTTAAAAGAAAATAAAATTTAATATTCATTTGAAAAAAAAAACACTAAAGTTATGTTTTCTGAATACATTTTTGAAATTGAAGCATTATCATGTCTACTGCAAGTTAAATGACTTGCTATGCTCTCTCTTTTATTCATATCATTTAATATGAATATAACTACTTGAAATTTTGTCTTCAAGAATTATTCCTTGAATTCTTTGATCTTCTTTCACTAACAAATATTTCTTCCTGGGTATTTATCAGGAATGTATTACTCTCTTTTGAAATTAATAATTTTGATTGAATTTTAAACCCATGGTTTGCAAATAAAAGTTATTGCAATTATATTTGGTTTACAACAAGAGGCCCACGGGCCTTATAGGTCACCTGAGCATCATGCAACAACTTTCAAATGATTGAATTTGGTTTATGTTTTAAGCTAGATGCTATGGCATTCACAATTTTGAAAGAGGCACCATTGCTAATCATAACTTTACACTTAGCAATTGTTTAGTTTTATTACTTAATACCCATAAGCAGGGTTGGGGAACGAAAATGTATGTCAACTAATCAGTAATATTCAGCGTAATATTCAGCAATAATCAGGAGTGCTCCTACCACACATGAACTCCTGACCCTAAGTCTACACATTGCACAATTTTTGAAAAGGCACACTTGCTTATCAAAATTACTTGATTAATACCAAGGAGTAGATTTCAAACAATTCATTTTCAGTATGTAAGTAGAGCCCCCCATTTTGGTATCCCTGACCCAGGGGCCTTGAAATTCGCAATTCTGGAAGAGGAACCCATCATAACTAAATAAATAGTTCATCTGCTTATTACCCAGAATTAGAGAAAAAGATTTTCATAGATGTAATGTATTTTCACTATATAATCATTATAGAGCCCCGCCCTAACACCATAACCCCTTACCCTGGGGCCATAAAATTCACAATTTTGGTAGAGGCACTCTTGCTCATCATAACTATGAACTTAATAAGTTTATTTAATACCTAGGAGCAGAGAAGAAGATTTTCAAAGATTTAATGTATTTTCACTATATAATCAATAGAGTCACGCCCTAACACCAGAACCCCTGACCCTGGGGCAATAAAATTCACAATTTTGGTAGAGGCACTCTTGCTCATCATAACTATGAACTTAATAAGTTTATTTAATACCTAGGAGCAGAGAAGAAGATTTTCAAAGATTTAATGTATTTTCACTATATAATGGATAACTCATGCCCTAACATCAGAACCCCTGACCCTGGGGCCATGAATTTCACAATATTGCTAGAGTTACTCTTGCTTATCATAACTATGTATTTAATTTGTTTAATTAATACCTAGGAGTAGAGAAGAAGATTTTCAAAGATTTAATGCATTTTCACTATATAATCAATAGAGCCCCGCCCTAACACCAGAACCCCTGACCCTGGGGCCATGAATTTCACAATTTTGGTAGAGGACTTAATGCTGATTACAATCATACCAACAGTTTGACTGTTTGATGTCCAGGAGTAAAGAAGGTTTTAAAGATTGCACTAATTTTAGTGGTTTTTTCTGGCTCCTACCCCCCAGGCCCCAGGGGGAGCTTTGGTTGAAATTGGTTCAGTGGTTGCAGAGAAGAAGCTGAAAATGTTCAAATGTTAACGCACGACGCACGAAGGAACGATGGACGACAGACGACGGACAAAAACAGATAGCAATAGGTCACCTGAGTTTACTCAGGTGACCTAAAAAGTCATGCTCGTGATTCATTGATTATAGATGTATGACTTGTCAGAGACTTTAGAACGAGTTTTTATTCTTTACAAATTTTACTGAAATTACAACAAAATAAAGTCTTGCTGAGCTTACAGCAAAGGATGTTTTCTTTACCTGCTGAGACAGTTCTCTCATCGGTGCCAGAATTAATCCAATAGGTCCCTCCCCCTCTTCTAGCTCCCGCTACAAAACAGACCAGTTGTAATGCTTTAAATAATGCTGAAAAAAGTCTCTCTTGTCAGCCATTCTCTTATTTTCTAAATACATATGCTGTCAAATCATGTTATCTCAAACTTGATGGGACTGAAAAAAAACTTTGAGATAACCATTGTTTCCAGATATCAAGGGTTAAATACACTGTACTTAAAGAATAAGTGGTTGGAACTTCAAAATCATTTCAACATATCCATGGTAGTTGAGATACATGTATCAGTGTTAGAAATATCAAAGTTCAGTTTTACTACTTACTTGATCCATGATATGTACTAGCAATGGCCACAGAAAGGCTGTCTTACCACTACCCGTCTTGGCTATTCCTATTATGTCACGCCCATTCAAAGCTATTGGTATACCCTTAAAAAATATTTAATTGCTGGTAAACAAATTTTTCTTATTCTTTCACTATTAAAATATACTGTATACAGAGGCAAAAATGGACGCGGTATTCATGCCATGGTTATCAATTTGAAACAAATGTAGTTGTATCTGTACAATTTAAAAATTTTAATCAATCTCTTTTTCATTACATCTAAACATGTTGCCCCAAACAATCACCTGAATCAGCCTTGCCTGCGCATGCTGAAAAATGAAAAAGAAACTCACCTGTGCTTGAATGGGGGTTGGCTGAGAGAATTCTGATTTTCTGATTGCATTCATCAAATTTTCATCAAAACCAAAGTGAGCAAAACTTGACACCGGTTTGGGGGGATTAAAACCAGAAACCTGTAGATAAAGTAATGATATGTTAGGTTTTAATGGAATTCTTTTATAGAGCTGATCTCCACAATCCTCATTAATGAATATAATTACCAATATATATTTTATTTCTAACAAAATTTCTTAATTATACTTAAACTATACTTCAGTCTGTCAACTATATTGTACTTACAAACTTTGTTAACTAGTAATATTTCACACATTGTGACAAAAAAATAGAATATTAGTATATTCAGAACACTGTACAAGTACATTTACCAATTTTAAGAAAAAGCATAGTACCTGCACATCTAAGAGGGGTGATCAAAAAGTTCACGAAATGTCTCTATATTTACAAAACCGCAATTCAGATCAGAATGAAATTTGGCACACATAGAGTCATACACGTTCTATAAATAGCATATGTAATGGGAACGTTTTGCCCAAGTGTTTCTGACGTCACAATGTGAAAATGACATCATAAGGTAGATCACTTGTGACAAAAAATGATTGACTCAGTCGTATTCGAGAAACGAACGGCTGTAAAGTGAAACGTATATCTTAAGAAATTCCTTTTGTAGAAGTTTATAATAATTTGTACACAGTTTATGAAGACAAAAGACTTGCCATAAGTTTTGTCATTAATTGGATTGATTGTTTAAGTGAAGGAAGCCTTCAAGGGAGATGTTTAAAAATGATGTTTGTTCTGTTGCCCAGTGAAAGAAAATTGGAGAGAGACGTGTCCTTTGTTAAGTATTTGATTGCTAAGTTTCATCAACTAACAATTAGAAAAATAGATGAATATCTTGACAATAATATAATTATCAAATCCCTAAAATATCGTTTACTTTAGACTTTAAACATATCAGATATGATAAAGTGAAAGGGATCCAAATTTATCCAATGAAAAAAAGAAGCTCAAAAGACAGAGGACTTGGGTTTTGATGGTCACCATGCTCATTCTACAAAAGGATATCATTATCCACCCAAACTATTGCAGAGATTAGGCCATTTCTGACAAATGGACTGTTTTTGTTGCAAAAAATAACTTGCATGGTAAGAAATATAAGAGTCCGAAAAAATTTTAAGCTTCTGTGACAGAACGCTAAAGAGCATGTCACGTGATCGCCTATATCACGTGATCCGCGCATGGGCAGAATGGTTTCAGATGCACATTAAAATAGGAGAGGGCTACTTTGAATTATTTTCAACACTGAAACCCCATATCATTTCTTTTTCGGAAGTTATTCAATTAGTTCGCGAACTTTTTGATCACCCCTCATACGTGAAAATTTGGAGAGAAATTATGTCACAATAATTTTTTTTTTAATTTAACTAGAACTATAGAAGCACCAGGCATCTTAATAAATCATGTTAACAATACAGATACTTTCTGTATTGATGATAAACATATACCCTTATGCTCAATTTTTTCCGCAGCTCATCCACCTCATTTGGTTGTAGTTTGGCAATCTCCTCATGCTCCACATAAAAGTTTTTCTCAAATGGTCCATAATCAATCTCACTGTGATCAACTGGTGGAAGGGATCAATAATCTAAAGAATAAAAACAACAATCTAGGGCATATTTACTACCGATATTTGGTGTTTTTTCCCCTAGAGAAAATTTCCCCATAAGATCTAATTTTCCCCTTTTGATGAGTACAATATTCTCCTTACAATAATAAAAACCTCAAATGTTTTTTCCCTTCATAAAAACTGAAATTTTAAAGTAAAATTTTTCAGTATATGAGAAATATAGTTTTACTTTGCTACTTTATGTGCTTTAAATGGTCATAAAAATGCTGAAATTTGTTCCCAAGCAGGGCTTGCCCTGCACTCGCTCGAGTGGTTCCCAGACCCCGGCTGATTTTCCCAATTTCTCCAGAAAGGGTAGTTTCCCCAAAAACCTAGATTAATCCCTGACAGAAAACTTTACTCTTCATAAATCAGTGTAAAACATTAATATACATATAATAAGATGGAAATCATTGTCATTTGTCCATGATATAGATAGCTCACACAGTAAAAATTCAAACACCACTTGTAGCTGCATGGTTTTAAACACTAGGGGCTAAGAAGCTCAAGGTACAGCTTTGATCTTGAATGATGTGCTAGCCTACACTATGTACATGTAGGACTAACAAGCATTAATTCATACAGTGGATTCAAAAAACCCATCTAGTTTAGCAGCAAGGCTAGCTGCTACAAAATGAATTGTATTTCTGAATTTAGTTTCATGGAAAAGGCAAAAAAAAATTGTTCAAAATTTGACCCATGAAATAGTAAAACTTCTAAAACTCTAATTTCCCCCATAGCCTAAAAATGTAACAATTCTACTATAACTGCTTTACTTTATTTTTCTCTGGGATGATGGGGTTCCCCTCTGCATCATATTCTATAACTGTGTCATCGTCATCAAAAACTACGCCTGCCATTGGATTCTCCTCCATGTAACGGAAAAACGACTCCTGGTCATCTTCCTGGTCAATATCATCTCACACCTCTGTAAAAATGGCCAATCTCAATCCCCAAGCAATGCTGCTTCAAGCAGTTTTATCAAAGTAGAGATTTATCTAGAAAAAATCTCAACATCAGCAATGGATGTGTGAAAATACTATGGGAGTCTAGGGGATCACCCTGAACTTTTCAGATGAATGTTCAGGTCAATGATTAGCATATGATACTTCAATCACTACACAAAATACTGTTTACAAGGCAACCAACCCCCAACCCCCACCCCAATTTTATTTATACACTTGTCAAAGGTTAGGGAATTTAAAAGGGGGAAAATACAAAGAATACCGCGATATCTCTAAAATTC
>NW_026921462.1:0-18597 GCF_032062105.1 Saccostrea cuccullata | reverse complement strand
TGCAATAGGTCTGCAATTTGTGCATTTTCCAATGTTTAAACAAATCTGTTCCTAATCACATAGGCTTTTCTGATTTTAACTTTTGATAATGTGGATGAGCTGGTAGGTCTTTTTCTTTACGTTGGGCAAATTGAGCCCAGCATAATTCCGTGGTCACGTCTGACAATCCCTCTTTTTCTTGCACCTACTACCTCGTCCTTTGAAGATTGAATACAGAAGGTTTCTTTTCCTTCTCACCAGTCTGCGTTTAAGCAGTGCAAATAATATAGTGGTAGATAATCATATGCTGAGTTGTATCTCGCCGTGATTAATCTTGATTAGGTTTCCAGTAAACTATAATAATAATAACTAGGGCTAATTGTAACGGGAACCGTTACAGATGTTCCCCAAACGCTCCCCAACTCCCTTTTGGTGCCATACTCCCTTTAAGCTTCATTAAAAATGACAAACTCTATGCATTTTACACTTTAACAACGTTTCCCTGAAGTATACCGAGTATATTCAAATTTTAGCATTTGCACGCGTGCACATGTAAATGCATGTGCGTAATGACCATATTCTCTTGTCTACACTATCTATATACATTAATATAATAAAATAATAAAGCATTTAATCCAAAAGTATTAAAAAATATGCTTCATCAAGTGTATTTTTGATTTTACCCATCTCACGTGCATGCACGTGCATGCATGTGCATGATGACCTTACCTTTTTGTAGGAATCCACTATGTCTATCTATGTTCTAAATCCCATCCTGTTTGGTTGAAAATCAAAGGAGTTATACCCATTTAAAGTTTAAGCCAATCAGATTGCAGCGCACGTGCATGCGCGTGTTTTCATGATACCTGCTATATATTATATTATAGTATATACTAATGCATGACTATGTTCAAAATTTCAAAGCATTTCGTCAAAAAACAAAAGAGATATTGAAATCTTTGTTTCAGCCAATCAGAGGGAAGCGCACGTGCATGCACGTGAGTTCGTGCTAATTTGACCATGTCATATTATCTAGACTATTAATATATCCCTATAGAATGAGTTTCAAAGCATTTCAATAAGAAATGTAAAAGTTATGGCTATAATAAGTATATCAGTCATTTCACTCATTTCACGCGCACGCACGTGCATGCGTATGCGCGCAAAATGACCTTCGTTGTGCACACCTACACTTGACACCTATTAACCCTAAAAAGGTTTTAACTTAGTTGGGTGAACAGTTTCTGAGAACACTCGCGGACAAAAAAAGTACCGGAGAACAAAGAAGAAAAAAAAGAATAACTAGTGCTAATTGTAACGGGGACCGTTACAGATGTTCCCCAAACGCTCCCCAACTCCCTTTTGGTGCCATATTCCCTGTAATCTCTATTAGATAAGAAATACTTTAATGAAGTTAGACTTAATCAAGGTCTTCCCAGAAAAATACAAAATATATTTAAAAATAGGCATTGCACGCGTGTTCATGTGCATAACGACCATATTATCTTGTCTACACTATCTCAAATTTTAATATACTTAATATCAAAGCATTTAATCCAAAAGTATTAAAAAGTTCAATCATTCGAGTGTATTTTTAATGTTACTCATTTAACGTGCACGCACGTGCAAGCACGTACATAATGACTACATCTTCTTGTAGGAGTCCCTTTTATTTATCGATGTTCTAAATCCCATCCTGTTTGGTAGAAAAACAAGGGAGTTATAACCATTTGAAGTTTTAGCCAATCAGATTACAGCACACATGCATGCGCGTTATTTCATAAATTTTTATCTTTATCGTATTGAAGGATATCTAAATGAATGACTATATTTTAAAATTCCAAACAATTCGTCCAAAAAAAAGGAGATATAGCCATATAAAGTTTCAGCCAATCAGATTGCAGCACACGTGCATGCGCGTGATTTCATGAGTTTTTTTTCTATATCATATTTTAGGATATCTTAATGCATGACTATGTTTTAAAATTTCAAAGCATTTCGTCAAAAAACAAAGGAGATATAGCCATATAAAGTTTCAGCCAATCAGATTGCAGCACACGTGCATGCGCGTGATTTCATGAGTTTTTGCTATATCGTATTTTAGGATATCTTAATGCATGACTATGTTTTAAATTTCAAAGCATTTCGTCAAAAAACAAAGGAGATATAGCCATATAAAGTTTCAGCCAATCAGATTGCAGCACACGTGCATGCGCGTGATTTCATGAATTTTTTCTATATCATATTTTAGGATATCTTAATGCATGACTATGTTTTAAATTTCAAAGCATTTCGTCAAAAAACAAAGGAGATATAACCATATAAAGTTTCAGCCAATCAGATTGCAGCACGCGCGCATGCGCATGCTTTCATGTAATATTTTATACATTATGCTGTAGATCTTCGTAATGTAGTACTATGTCCAAAATTTCAAAAGATTATGACAAGAAACAAGAAAGATATTGAGACTTTAGTTTCAGCCAATCAGAGCAAAGCGCACGTGCATGCGCGTGAGATCTTGCTATTTTGACCATGCCATCTTGTCTATACTACTAATGTATCCTTACATTATGAGTTTCAAAAAAATTCATCAAGAAAAAGAAAAGTTACAGCAGTATCCATTATATTGGTCATTTCACGTGTTGCACGTGCGCGCTCTTGCAAGCACGTGCGCGCAAAATGACCTTCGTTCGGCAAATCTACATAACATCCCTACTGACCCTAAAAAGGTTTTACCTAAGTCGGATGTGTAGTTTACAAGATCACTCGCGGACAAAATTTTCCCAGGAAGAAAAATAAGAATAACTAGTGCTAATTGTAACGGGGACCGTTACAGATGTTCCCCAAACGCTCCCCAACTCTCTTTTGGTGCCATATTCCCTGGAAGCTTCATTAAATAAGACAAACTCGATGCATTTGAGACTTAAAAACGTTTACCCAGAAGTGTACAAATTTTAGCATTGCACGCGTGCGCATGTGAATGCATGTGCGTAATGACCATATCATCTTGTCTACACAATCTATATATTTTAATATACTTAATAATAAAGTATTTAATCCAAAAGTATTAAAAAGATACGCTCATTCAAGGGTTTTTTTTATTTTGCTCATTTCACGTGCATGCACGTGCATACATGAGCATGGTCACCATACCTTCTTGTAGGTGTCCGTTACATCTATCTATGTTCTAAATCCCATCCCGTTTGGTTGAAAACCAAGGGAGTTATAGCCGTTTAAAGTTTCAGCCAATCAGATTGCGGCGCACATACATGCACGTGTATGCATGTGCATGGTGACCATATTTTCTTGTAGTAGTCCAGTATATCTATCTATGTTCCAAATCCCATCCTGTTTGGTTGAAAATCAAGGGAGTTATAGCTATTTAAACTTTAAGCCAATCAGATTGCAGCGCACGTGCATGCACGTGTTTTCATGATAATTGCTATATATCATGTTGTAGGATATCTTAATGCATGGCTATTTTCAAAATTTCAAAGGATTTCGTCAGAAAACAAGAAAGATATTGAGACTTTAGTTTCAGCCAATCAGAGCAAAGCGCACATGCATGCGCGTGAGATCTTGCTATTTTGACCATGTCATATTGTCTATGCTACTAATATATCCTTATATTATAAGTTTCAAAGCATTTCATCAAAAATTAAAAAAAGTTACGCCTATATCAATTAAATCGGTCATTACACATGTTGCACGTGCACGCTCTTGCAAGCACGTGCGCGCAAAATGACCTTCGTTCCGCAAATCTACATAACATATCTACTGACCCTAAAAACATTTCACCTTAGTTGAATGTATAGTTTACGAGATCATTCCCGGACAAAAAAGTACCCAGGAAGAAGAAGAAAAATAATAATAACTAGTGCTAATTGTAACGGGGACCGTTACAGATGTTCCCCAAACGCTCCCCATCTCCCTTTTGGTGCCATATTCCCTGTAAGCTTCATTAAATTAGACAAACTTTATGCATTTGAGACTTTAACAACGTTTACCCAGAAGGGTACCAAGTTCATTCAAATTTTAGCATTGCACGCGTGCGCATGTGAATGCATGTGCGTAATGACCATATCATCTTGTCTACACAATCTATATACTTTAATATACTAAATATTAAAGTATTTAATCTAAAAGTATTAAAACATACGCTCATTCAAGTGTATTTTTGATTTTAATCATTTCACGTGCACGCACGTGCATACATGAGCATGGTGGCATACCTTCTTGTAGAAGTTCATTACATCTATCTATGTTCTAAATCCCACTCCGTTTGGTTGAAAACCAAGGGAGTTATAGCTGATTAAAATTTCAGCCAATCAGATTGCAGCGTACGTTCACGCACGTGTATGGATGTGCATGGTGACCATACCTTCTTGTAGAAGTCTATTATATCTATCTATGTTCCAAATCTCATCCTGTTTGGTTGAAAACTAAGGGAGTTATAGCTATTTAAAGTTTCAGCCAATCAGATTGCAGCGCACGTACACGCACGTGTATGGATGTGCATGGTGACCATATCCTCTTGTAGAAGTCTATTATATCTATCTATGTTCCAAATCCAATCCTGTTTGACGGAAAACCAAGGGAGTTATAGCTATTTAAAGTTTCAGCCAATCAGATTGCAGCGCACGTGCATGCACATGTTTTCATGAAAATTGTTATATATCATGTTGTAGGATATCCTAATGCATGGCTATGTACAAAATTTCAAAGGATTTCATCAAAAAACAAGAAAGATATTGAGACTTTAGTTTCAGCCAATCAGAGCGAAGCGCACGTGCATGCGCGTGAGATCTTGCTATTTTGACCATGTCATATTGTCTATGCTACTACTATATCCTTATATTATGAGTCTCAAAGCATTTCATTAAAAAGGTAAAAATCTACGCCTATATCAATTAAATCGGTCATTTCACGTGTTGCTCGTGCGCGCTCTTGCAAGCACGTGCACACAAAATTGCATGTTGACAATGTCATCTTATATACATTTATAATATGTCTATATATTCTAAATATCAAAGCATTACATCGAAAAATGTAAAAGTTACGGCAATTTCAAGCATATTGGTCATTTCACGTGTTGCACGTGTGCGCTCTTGCAAGCACGTGCGCGCAAAATGACCTTCGTTCCGCAAATCTACATAACATGCCTACTTACCCTAAAAAGGTTTCCCCTTAATCGGATGTGTACTTTACAAGATCATTCGCGGACAAAATTTTCCCGAGAAGAAAAATAATAATAATAAGAAACAGAGTAAAAACAATATGTTCCCCAACTTCGTTTGGGGAACATAACTAGTGCTAATTGTAACGGGAACCGTTACAGATGTTCCCCAAACGCTCCCCAACTCCCTTTTGGTGCCATATTCCCTGTAAGCATCATTAAATAAGACAAATTATGGTAATTTAGACTTTAAAAAATCTACCCAGAAGGATACCAATTATATTCAAATTTTAGCTTTGCACCCGTGCGCATGTGAATACATGTGCGTTATGACCATATCATCTTGTCTACACTATCTATATATTTAAATATACTATATATCAAAGAATTCAGTCCAAAAGTATTAAAAATCACTCATTTAAGTGTATTTTTAATTTCAATCGTTCCAAATGCATGCACGTGCGTGCACGTGCATGATGACCATACCTTCTTGCAGGACTTCCTTATACTTAACTATGTTCTGAATCCCATCCTGTTTGGTTGAAAAACAAGAGAGTTATAGCCATCTCCAGTTTCAGCCAATCAGATTGCTGCACACGTGCATGCTTGTGATTTCATGAATTTTTTTGTATATCTTATTGCAGAATATCCTAATGTAAAACTGTGTTTTAAATTTCAAAGCATTTCGTCAAAAAACAAAGGGGATATACCCATTTAAAGTTTCAGCCAATCAGAATGCAGCACACGTGCATGCGCGTGATTTCTTTAATTTTTCTGTATACCATATTGCAGGGTATTCTAAAGTATGGCTACGTTTTAAATTTCAAAGCATTTCATCAAAAAACAAAGGAGATATAGCCTTTTAAAGTTTCAGCCAATCAGATTGCAGCACACGTACATGCGCGTGATTTCTTGAAAATTTTTTGATATCATATTGTTGAATATCCTAGTTCATTACTATGTTTAAAATTTCAAAGCATTTCGTCAAAAAACAAAAGAGATATTGAGATTTTTGTTTCAACCAATCAGAGCAAAGCGCACGTGCATGCGCGTGAGTTCGTGCTAATTTGACAGTGTCATGATATTAACACTATTAATATATCTTTATGTAATGAGTTTCAAAGCATTTTATCAAAAAATGTAAAAGTTATGGCCATAATAAGTATATCAGTCATTTCACTCACTTCACGCGCCCGCACGTGCAGGCGTATGCGCGCAAAATGACCTTCGTTCCGCACACCTCCACTACACACCCATTAACCCTAAAAAGGTTTTAACTTAGTTTGGTGAACAGTTTCTGAGAACACTTCCGGACAAAAAAGTACCGGAGAAGAAATAAGAAGAAAAAAGAATAATAATAACTAGTGCTAATTGTAACGGGGACCGTTACAGATGTTCCCCAAACGCTCCCCAACTCCCTTTTGGTGCCATATTCCCTGTAAGCTTCATTAAATAAGACAAACTCTATGCTTTTGAGATTTTAACAACGTTTACCCAGAAGTGTACCAAGATCATTAAAATTTTAGAATTGCTCGCGTGCGCATGTGAATGCATGTACATAATAACCATAACATCTTGTCTACACAAACTATATATATTTTTATACATTAATATTCAAGTATTGAATCCAAAATTATTAAACAATACGCTCATTCAAGTGTATTTTTTATTTTACTCATTTCACGTGCACGCACGTGCATACATGAGCATGGTAACAATACCTTCTTGTAGAAGTCCATTACATCTATCTATGTTCTAAGTTCCAGCCCGTTTGGTTGAAAACCAAGGGAGTTATAGCCATTTAAAGTTTCAGCCAATCAGATTGCAGCGCACGTGCATGGGCGTGATTTGATGAAAATTAATATATATGACATTGTAGGATATCCTAAAGCATGCCTATGTTTTGAATTTCAAAGCATTTCGTCAAAAAACAAAAAAGATATTGAGATTTTTGTTTCAGCCAATCAGAGCGAAGCGCACGTTCATGCACGTGCAAGCATGTTCATGATGACCATACCTTCTTCTAGGAGTTCATTGTGTTTGTCTATGTTCTAAATCCCATGCTGTTTGGTTGAAAAACAAGGGAGTTATAGCCATTTAAAGTTTAAGCCAATCAGATTGCAGTGCACGTGCATGCGCGTGATTTGATGAAAATTCTTATATACCATATTGTAGGATATCCTAAAGCATGCCTAAGTTTTAAATTTCAAAGCATTTCGTCAAAAAACAGAGAAGATATTGAGTATTTTGTTTCAGCCAATCAGAGCAAAGCGCACGTGCATGCGCGTGAGTTCGTGCTAATTTGACAGTGTCACCTTATCTACACTATTAATATATCTTTATATAATGAGTTTCAGATCATTTCAGTAAAAAATGTAAAAGATATAGCTATATTAAGTATATAAGTCATTTCACGTATTGCACGCGCACACACGTGCATGCGTATGCACGCAAAATGAACTTTGTTCCGCACACCTACACTACACACCTATTAACCCTAAAAAGGTTTTAGCTCAGTTGGGTGAACAGTTTCTGAGAACACTCGCGGACAAAAAAGTCCGGAGAAGAAATAAGAAGAAAAAAGAATAATAATAAGAAACAGAGTAAAAACAATATGTTCCCCAACTTCGTTTGGGGAACATAATAACTAGTGCTAATTGTAACGGGGACCGTTACAGATGTTCCCCAAACGCTGCCCAAATCCCTTTTGGTGCCTTATTCCCTGTAAGCTTCATTAAATAAGACAAACTCTATGCATTTGAGACTTTAACATTGTTTACCCAGAAAAGTACCAAGATCATTCAAATTTTAGCATTGCACGCGTGCGCATGTGAATGCATGTGCGTAATGACCATATAATCTTTTCTACACAATCTTTATATTACATGTACTAAATATTAAATCCAAAAGTATTAAAAAATACGCTCATTCAAGTGTATTTTTGATTTTACTCATTTAACGTGCACGCACGTGCATACATGAGCATGGTGACCATACCTTTTTGTAGAAGTCCATTACATCTATCTATGTTCTAAATCCCACCCCGTTTGGTTGAAAAAAAAGGAGTTATACCTGTTTAAATTTTAAGCCAATCATATTGCAGCGCATGCACACGCACGTGTATGATGTGCATGGTGACCATACCTTCTTGTAGAAGTTCATTATATCTATCTATGTTCTAAATCCCATCCTGTTTGGTTGAAAACCAAGGAAGTTATAGCTATTTAAAGTTTAAGCCAATCAGAGTGCAGCGCACGTGCATGCACGTGTTTTCATGACAATTGCTATATATCACATTGTAGGATATCCTAATGCATGGCTTTATTCAAAATTTCAAAGGATTTTGTCAAAAAACAAGAAAGATATTGAGACTTTAGTTTCAGCCAATCAGAGCAAAGCGCACGTGCATGCGCGTGCGATCTTGCTATTTTGACCATGTCATCATGTCTATGCTACTAATATATCCTAACATTATGAGTTTCAAAGCATTTCATCAAAAAATAGAAAAGTTTCGGCTATATCTATTATATTGGTCATTTCACGTGTTGCACGTGCTTGCTCTTGCAAGCACGTGCGCGCAAAATGACCTTGATTCCGCAAATCTACATAACATGTCTACTGACCCTAAAAATGTTTTACCTACATCGGACGAACAGTTTACAAGATCATTCCCGGACAAAAAAGTACCCAGGAAGAAGAAGAAAAATAATAATAACTAGAGCAAAGCTCGTTGCAAAGCAACGAGTAGGTCTTCCGTCATGTTTGACCTGAAGTAGCTTTTTAACAAAAATTAGAAATAACGCCCAAAAATGGTTTGAATCCTCTAAATTCATGTTAATAAATGCAGAAATAAGCCATTTTTTGTTACTTCCGGTTTGACCGGAAGTGACGATCGACGGACAGAAAATTAATTTTAATGCTCTTAGAGACTTTGGTACCAAAAAAACTTATCAAGAAAGGCAAAAATACGCGTTTTCCGTCTACTTCCGGTTTGGCCGGAAGTGACGACGACAAGTTTCGAATTTTGACGACTCCAGTAGATGTAGCTTGACATTTTGAACAATTTTGCTTCTTTGACGTATTACAAATTCTCAATACTTTTTAGATATTAAAGAAAAATTTTCAGACCCCTCTAGGCCCTTAATTTTAGGGGTCTGCCCTTTTTTCAGATATCATTTGAAAGATCTTGGAATTCTCACACTTCTTTTGTTATACATGTTTTAACAAAATATTTCTAGGTAAAAAGTTATTGTTGAAAAGGTGTCAAAATTTTTGAAATTCGTGAAATGACTATTTTCTGGCCATAACGAGCTTCCGTACACAGCAATTTTGGTGAATATGAAATACGTTCCGCACAACTACATTTATTGCTCTATTATCACTGAAAATCTCAAGTTTCTATCTTGAGCCGTTTTCGAGAAAACTCGCGGACAAACTAACCCTCTAAAATTCACTAAAATGCACAAATCTCGGAACCGGAAGTGACGTCATCAAAATGAAAAAATATATATCTAGATTTTTACATGTTCCATCAGCCCTAAAAGTTTCATGAAAATCGAACGAGCCGTTTCCGAGAACTTGCGTGCACAAAATCGGTAAGAAAAAAAAGAAAAAAACTGTGGAAAAGAAACCTAAGAATAACAGAAAGGTCTTCCGCTGAAGACGGAAGACCTTAATAAGAAGAATAAGAACTAGAAACGATCTCGTTGCGAGCAACGAGTAGGTCTTCCGTCCGATTCCGAAAAATAACTCATAAAATTGAGCTGAAAATGGATTAAACATATTTTGCACACACTGGTAATTGGAACGGGTCACTAGCGTGAAAATCCAATACGTTTATCGATTTCGCTATTTGAACAACTACTCTTACTTCACTTGTATGTACATATAATTCTGCAACAGTTAATCTGTCTTGGAATTATGAAAGAAGGGTCACTATTCATAATTTCGCGCCAAACGCAACGAGTAAATCTTAGCGAATTTCTCTTGGAATGTTCATTTGAATAGGCGAGATAGCTTCAATCAAATAACAAAAGAGCGTTCTTATGGCCTAAATTTTGAGGTGTGGAAAGTATATTTAACACATGCATGTAAAATATCGAATATAGGCATAATAACACTAAAGCAGTGAAACAGCTATGAATAGTTAATTTTTGAATTTTCAATCACGAAAGTTGACTATTCCGATTACTTACACTTTCATGAAAAAGATGGTATGTTTCACTGTAAAAAAAAATGCCTCGATCGCCCTACGAGGGTCAAGGAATAAGATTCCATTATGTTCAATAACTTGCATTGAGAAAATAAAATGTTTATATAGGTCAATTAAAACGGTCTTTGAAAAATTGTTATCTTTAAAAATAAAATATTTTCTTATTGTAACAGTTGTCCTTTCTATTGATTTAATATGACACAAGTGTGCATGGGAAAACAGTGGTAAAGTTTTTTACTTACTACATTCTTGAAAAACTATTAATTATAACAATGATTTAAGCTATGTGTTACCGTGATTCAAAACAAAAGATATAGATATTGTACTTCATTTGCACATTAATTCTTTTCTATTTCTACTTTGAGAAACAACCAAAACCAATTACAGAAGACTTGTAAGTAGACCTTGGATAATAAATGACAATCCAAGTATCCCTACACATTTCATTGCTCCTTATGTTACTTTCGTTCATGCAAACGCTCGGCTGCCTCTGTAGACCCCTATTGCGAAATGTCGGAATTGACAGAGACCGCCGCCATTAAGGTCCCGCTTCAGACTTTTGAATGTTAATATCTCGAGTTCAAATTCATCAATTTACAAACAAATTATATATTCAGCCTAATGAGAAATGTTTCTATCAACCATACTTATATAATTTGAAAATATTGAAAAACAAAAAAGTTAAAAAATTTGACTTTTTTCTTTGCATGCCGTTACGACAGGAAGTAGAGACGACGTACAAAAGATCGCGTCTTGGACAGTACTTATCACGATCTATAATCCCTGAAAGTTTCACAGTGATATCTTTTACCGTTCTTTAGATTATCCGCGAACAAAATGTCAATTAAAAATCAGAAAATTGTCCGTAACTTGGCACCAGAAAAATATTTTCAAAAAATCTCCAGGATATAATAACTTCAGATAGCAACACATTGTTCCTGCAAATTTCATTAAAAATCCATCCAGTAGTCTTCGAGAAATCACGTGCACAAAATTTGATGGTCAGAAAAATAATAATTATAACGAGCTCAGGCGAGCTTCAACGCCTTTTGCGCTGGTAAGATATAGACTCAAAAAAGCAATTTAGCAATCCTTCCTCTACCTTCACTGAAAATCTCAAGTCAATATCTTCTTTCGTTTTTTAGTGATTGCCCGGACAAGCTGACCCCCTTAAAATCAGTAAATCGTCCATATCTCACGACCGGAAGTGACGACGTACTTATAAAAAATTTCCAATAAGGTTCAGACCAATATCTATCAGATCTGAAAGTTTCGTGAAAATCGACCAAGCCGTTTCCGAGAACTCGCGTGCACAAAAATCGGTAAGAAAAAAAATAATAATAATAATAATAGGGAAAAAGAAACCGAACGAAAACAATAAGGTCTTCCGTTGGAAACGGAAGACCTTAATAATAATAATAAGAAACAGAGTAAAAACAATATGTTCCCCAACTTCGTTTGGGGAACATAATAAGAAGAAACAGAGTAAAAACAATATGTTCCCCAACTTCGTTTGGGGAACATAACTAGATGAAACTCGTTGCGAGCAACGAGAGGTCTTCCGTCCGATTCCGGAAAGAAAACGTAAAATCGTGATGAAAATGTAAAAAAAAAAAAGATTTGCACACAAGGGGATTAAACCCAAGTCACCAGCACAAAAATCCAACATACTAAATATTACACTTTCGAGACATCTACACTAAATCTACTTGTACATATTTACGAAGCAGTGCCTTAGTATGAAAGGTGGGTCACTATTCAAAATTTAGCGCCAAACGCCAGGAGTAAATCTTCGCGCCTTTTCTCTGGAATGTTCTATTAAATAGGTGTGATAGCTTCAATGAAATTAAAAAAAAAAATCTTATAGCCTTAGATTCTAGGTTTAGAAAGTATATTCAACACATTTTACAAATTCCATATTGTATATATGCATGTAACACTAAAGCGGTGAAATTGTTATTAATTTTTAACTTTTTTCAATTTCCTATTTATCCCCATTGAACTATCCCGAATAGTAATCGAAAGAGGTCGAAGTGTTTTGCCGAAAAACATGGCTCACTCTACGACGGTCAAGGAATCAGATATCATTTATGCTCAATAACTTGAAACAGGTCTTTAAGACAAAAATTCTAAAATAAACCCCAAGAGTTCTTTAAAAAATCGTTTTCTTATTTCTGATTATTTATTATTTAATATGACACAAGTGTGCATAGGAAAAACAGTGGTTAAGATTTAAACTTTCAATATTAATTGATATTCTTTTTTGAGAAAGTTTTACTTATAAGTATGATTTAAGATCTGTTTTCCGTGGTGCACAAATGATATTAGGTATCGAATTTCATTTCCACATTTAGTCTTTTCTTCTTCTACTTTGAAAACCAGCCAAATCCAATTATAGAAGACGTTAGTTTGACACAGAACTGCAACGAAACTACGACGTGACGATCCATGTATTCCTTTACATTTCATTTATCCTTATGTTACTTTCGTTCAAGCAAACGCTCGACTGCCTCCGTAAACCCCTATTGCGAAATGTCGGCGTTGACAGAGACCGCCGCCATTTTGGACCCGCTTCAGATTTTTGAATGCTTATATCTAGAGTTTAGATTTATCAACATTCAAACAAATTATATAGTAAGCATCATAAGGAGGACTTCTATTTACATACCAAAAATAAATGAAAAATACTGAAAAACAAAAAAAGTTAGAAAATACAATTTTTTTTAAATTTGTATCTCGTAACAACCGGAAGTACTGACGACGCACGAGAAGGCAATTCTGCAAACCACAAAGTGACAAACTATCGTCTCCAAAAAGTCTCCAAGTCATATCTTTAGCCATTTTCGAGAAAAAGGGGCGACAAAATTGCATTTTAAAATCAGGAAATCGTCCATAACTTGGCACCAGAAGAGAATTTTCCAAATTTCTCTTCGGATGTAACAACTTCATATAATGGCACATATTTTGTGAAAGTTTCATGAAAAACCAATGAATAGTTTTCGAGAAATCGCCTGCACAAAATTTTGTCAAAAAAAAGAATAATAATAATAAGAATAATAACTAGATACGATCTCGTTGCGAGCAACGAGAGGTCTTCCGTCCGTTTTAGGAAAAGAAACCCACGTAAAATCGAGCTGAAAAGAGATTCAAAATTTTTGTCACAAGGAAAACACCCATGTCGCCAACGTGAATGCGCTTTTTTTAAAAAAACTTTTTTATCCCCAACGCGCTAACCATTAAGCTATTGGGAGTACTGCTCTAAACATACTTGTGTATACTTTTGCAACTGTTCACCTGTCTAAGAATTATAAAAAGCATTCATAATTTCGCTCCAAACGCCACGAGTATATATTTCATGCCTTTTCTTTGGACTGATCTATTAAATAGGTATGATAGCTTCAATTAAATTTTGAAAATAAAACATTCTTAGCGCCTTTATTTTATTTCGACGTTTCGACGTTAAGAAAGTACACACATGCATATGTAACACATTAATTTATACACATTACATATCGTACCTAGCCCAGTTACACTAAAGCAGTGAAACGGAAATTAAGTTATAAGATTGACACTCTTGGCAACTTACTACTGTAACGTTTCGGACCTGAGCGGTCAGTAGGTCAGTGCTCGGATTATACCGAGTTTTACTGGGGATATGATTGAATGCAATATATACAGATAATAATATGACACCTGCCTGGTGTCTTTAAATCGAATGACCTAAGTGCTTTGAACAATTATATAACTCCAGTTAATACCGGCACCTGCCTGGTGCCATATGACAATTGCCTCACTATACAACTGACTATATAAGTCAAAATCTACCTGCCTGGTGCCTCTTGAAGTGGCCTTTAACACCTGCCTGGTGTATTACTGCTAACCAAGTTGCCTATATAACTCTAGCCAAGTAGCTACAATATACTTACCCATATTTAACTTTGTAAGAGCTTCTCTGTCCTAATGACAAACCTATATCTAACGTCACACAGCTATATTTTAACTAATCACTGACTACGGCAACTTTGCACAATTCGATTTGATCGAAACACTAATTGGTTTCTGTAGCAAAGTGAAGACACAAGCCAATTGGCTGTACTGCTTCCTTGTACCTCAACTTAGTCAATGATCATAAGTTATCAGATATCATATTGATAAAATACAACAGACTGCCTTTCTTTAGGCAACACTATTATTATTTTCTAACAGAACATCATTTATCAATAATACTTGTTTAATTCTTTTGTCAATTGACCAATTATTTACAATATTAACATCGATTATCTATTATAATATAAACAAGTAACGGGAGGTAACTCCTCCAACCATTTCATTGCTACGTGAAAGTCGAAGTAGTTTTTCAACATTTCATGTATCCTTATGTCAGCATGATTTGATCAAACGCTCAGCTGCCTCCATAAGCCCCAACTCGCGAAATGGCGGAGTTGACAGAGACAGCCGCCATATTGGTCCCGCTTCAGATTTTCAAATATTAATATCTAGAGTTCTGATTAACTAATATCCAAACAACTTATATAGTAAGCATCAATCAAAGGGTCTCTATTATCATTCCAAAAATAAATAAAAAATGTTGAAAAACAAAAAAGTTAGAAAATACGATTTTTTTTAATTTGCATCTCGTAACGACCGGAAGTACTGACGACGCACGAAAAGATGATTCTGCAAACCAGAAAGTCACGATCTATCATCTCCAATAAGTCTCCATATCATATCCTTAATCATTTTCGACAAAAAGGGGCGACAAAATCGCATTTTAAAATCAGGAAATTGTCCATAACTTGGCACCAGAAGCGAATTTTCAAAATTTCTCCTCGGATGTAACAACTTCATATAATGACACATATTTTGTAAAAGTTTCATGAAAAACCGCTGAATAGTTTTCGAGAAATCGCCTGCACAAAATTTTGTCAAAAAAAAGAATAATAAGAATAATAAGAAACAGTAGAATCACTATAAGGTCTTCCGTGAAGACGGAAGACCTTAATAAGAAACAGTAGAATCACTATAAGGTCTTCCGTGAAGACGGAAGACCTTAACTAGACTCTTGTTGCCATTGCAACAAAAAAGTCTTCCGTTCCTGTATGATACCGTTTACATTGATTTTTGTATGTAGAGAAACATGTACATAAAGTAATAATTTTAATATTGTAAAGAACTAGTACTTTCTGTACTTGCAGTCCTTTGATTTTTACTGCAAAAATGAATGTATCTGTTTTCTTCATATATGTTAATGTGTGCGTGCAATTTTTCTTATCAAGAAGCATATTTTAACTATTTTAAGTTTAATGGGTGAGTATCTAGAAAACAATGTCTCAGAACTTACGGTACTTTGATTTTAACTACAAAAAAATATCCTTTCAGTCCTTGCGGTGCATGTGCTTTGATTTTTATTGGCTGACGAAATAGCTTTCATAGGTTACTTATTGTATGCGTTGATGTTTATGTGTAGAAAAAAATGCCAGTTACTACTACATGTACACTGTAGTGAGAAAAAGGTTGGTATGTAAAACAGTCCTCTCAGTACTTAAAGTACTTTGATTTTTAATGCAATTTTAAGTCGTCAACCTAATATATATGAGACTGTATGTATTGATTTTGTATGAAGAGAAACATGTAAACATAACCTTTATGTAATTTAAAGTAAAAAAATGCTCCATCGGTACTTTCAGTACTTTGATTATATAAATGCAAAACGAAAGTAGCCTAAATCTTCAAAACGCGTAATTTGATTTTAAAACAAATTATATATTTGGCTTCTATGGATCGATTTCTATTATGCCTATAAATATCTTGAAAAAATATTCAAAAACAAAAAAGTCGAAAATTGACCGAAAAAGAAATTCACTGCCGGTGCGGACAGGAAGTACTAGAAACATACGAAACCTACTTTAAAACAAGGACAATGTCATAATATAAAACTTCTGTAAGTTTCACATCTTTACCTCAACTCGTTCTAAAGAAAAATTCCGGACAAAATGTCATTTTAAAATTGAAAATTCGACCATAACTTCGGACCGGAAGTGAATTTTTCAAAAAACGGAATTTTATATAAACTTCATATATCAACCTACTATCATGTGAAAAATTGTCGAAATCTATCCAACCATCTCTTCATAATCGCGCTCACAAAATTTGGGAGGAATAATAATAATAATAATAATAATAAAAAGAAACAATACAAACACTATAAGTCTTCCGTTGTGAACGGAAGACTTAATAATAATAAGAAACAGAGTAAAAACAATATGTTCCCCAACTTCGTTTGGGGAACATAATAACTAGAAACTCTTGTTGCTACAGCAACAAAGAAGGTCTTCCGTTCTCCTCTATTTATCTGTATGCAGGATGTTTTTTTTTCTATTTTAAAAAAGACAGACATATAATAAACTAGTAGACTAATTGTTCAGTGAACAATTATCGGCCTTTCTACCTTTTTAAGCATTTCAATATCATTTGGGCTGAAAGAAGTAGAAAAAAGCAAGAAAATTAATTAAACAGGAAAATTCTCATTTGTCTTCTGGTTACAGACTACTAATTTTACCCCTATTTCATTGACCACTCAAGTAGTTCCAGTTTAAAAATAGAGGTTTTTTCTTAAAAATTCTTTGGGGTGTTTATGGAGTAGAAAGCGGTTATTTTTGGGCATAAATGGAAAGGAGAGGGTCTGAAAAAAAATAGAAAAATGATAATAATGGGAAATTTTGCTTTTAAGTGCGTAGTAGGAAGGGTGTAAAGAGGCCCATATTTACCCTTTCCTCGAAGAGAAAGTGAAAAAAGCAGGGAAGGGGTTATTTGCGATGCCATAAAAGGACTTGCAGACTATGAATGTTCCTGAGAACTTGGTAAATTTTTGGACTTGAAATGGTCTTACTCTGTGCCAAGTTTCAGGTAAGTTGAGCCGGTGTAATTTTTTAAAATATTTTTTATGTTATAAAGGAATGTATAGCAAAATAATTGGTAGTCTGTGTCCTATCAGGTCAAAGGTCAAAACTCGTGTTAATCAGTTTATTGGCACTTTTCGGATAATTTGGAACTAATTATGCTAATTGTTGAAAAAATTAATGGATAAAATTATATTTTAGAGAAGTTAAATGGATTTAAATAATTAAAAAGGGGGAGGGGGCACCTGCTCCGGTTGTCAAAGGGTATGACATAATGTGTGCAATTGATGTGTGTCAAGAATTTATGCAATATGAATTTTGATTCTTTATATAATGTTGTAGGTAACATAGAACCCATTCCCCGCCTATCCTGTTATCTTAAATGTCAAATGGAGTTCAAATACCAAGGTATGTTTTTAACATTTGATTGTTCAGATTACACTATTGTTAGTAGGAAAGAAATGCCTAATTTCTCAAAACTTAAGCTACTTGGTGTTTGTAATTATAGTTGTCCAAATTACTTATTAATTTGACACAATATTTTATTAATTATGAATGTGAACTGAAGTTAAAATGCTTTTAAATTCATTTTTTAGTGGCTCATATTAAGCGGATTGTGGGGATGCATGCAGTTGTAGCCTGGATGGGTGACTTAAAAAATTCAGGCCAGTTGCCAGTCAGAAGTGAACAATTTTTGTACCAGAAGCAGAGAAAGTGAGCATTCAGAAAACAAGATACAGCTGTCATCAATATTGCAGTCAAAAGCAGCCAAGTTAAAGGTATACAATCAACTGATTCATAGTTTGTATTATTTTTTGTTTGTTTTCTTTTTTATATACTGTTTTCATCTGTTCATAATCATCTGTTGCTTATTAATGTATACTCTCTAAAACTTTCTTTTTTTCCTTCAGCTTTTGGAAATGAACATCTGCTGTCTGGTTGCTGGCACTGATCTGTGATTGTTCAAGACAGGGGAGGTCAGTAAGGTGCTCAACATTTCATATGGGATGTTTGGTCCTACTGCCTTCTTCTACTCTTGTGGAATCTTGGACATCATTGTCGGTGGTCGCATATCAGACAAAATCATCATTTTTTGACAAAGACAGGTGTTTTAGAGAATTCGGATAAACTTTGTGCAGAAATAGTGCTCCACAAGACAGACAGAACTTATGTACTCCAGTTTAATAGAACCTTCTCTACCCCCTCCCCCCTCCCTCCTGTTCTTAATAGTGAACTTCCAAGCAACTCCAGGACTAATTATATGTGACACAGGCATGGTATGTATTTTCTGTGTTAAACAATTGAATGTATGTATAAATGCGTTTTAATTG
>NW_026921461.1:0-18651 GCF_032062105.1 Saccostrea cuccullata | reverse complement strand
TCGGATTATTATCTCATTCCCGCCCTCCCCTTTAACAATATGTGGCAAACCAAATTGAATGATAATATTCTCAAGGAAGACGGAACTCGGATGTCACTCCGTTTTGACACTTTTTGTTTCTTTTACCTTATCACCTCGACTCCCAATCTCCCCAATAAAGTCGGACTAACCGCACGTCTTAAGATATTTCTGTAATTCCCACGTACTTGGATGGTATCTCGTAAGTGTCAGTCAGCTTATTCGCACATCTAAATCCCTATTATATACAATGTGGCGATATTGTGTAGATATTTACTTAAGTGTCTATGTATCGAATAATATTGAAAAGTTGGGACTCTAATTAAGACCACATTCTCACCTGGACCACAACGGTCGAGATAAAACCACTGGTCGGAGATTTGTCGGAGTTTTGCTATTTTTGTCATATACTTATTTTCCCATTTGTATCCTTCTTTGGAATTTCTGTATATATGGTCTAGAAGAGTTCGTTCTCTGTGTATTTTTTGTATTTTCTCAAACTGTCAAATTTTCCCCCTGTTCATTTGAGTTTCGGATTGACACATTTTCTTCTGGGTCTTTTTCACAGAAAAATTCTATTCATATGTTTTATAATATCTTAAGCAAACGTTAATTGCATTGTGGCATTACATAATTTTTCATACATAATGAATTTTAAAAAAAAAAAGTCAACCTTTTAAATTCGTATCTAACAATAACTTGAATATAAAACATTTTAAATTCAATTTAAAATTTTTTTTTTAATTTATTTTTATAAATAAAAAAATACTTTATAAAAATATATGTTTGCTCGTATATCACATTTCGGGAGTATATACTTCATAAAATTTAGAAAACAGATTTTAAAAAAAAATTTTATACTTTCAAACATATATGTGTGCATTTTTTTATCATTTAGGGAGGATATAGTGTTTTTATAGTTATGTGAGGAAAATGAAAGAAATATGCGAAAAATAGGATAGGGTTATAAGAATGCTTTTCAAGATTAAAATCTTTTCCAAGATTGCACCGGTGATTTTTGTATGTCTTCACCAACATTCTACAAATATATGATAGAAAGATGCCTTTTCTGAAACACTAATCACATTGCAGTAATTATTTAGTGTATTTAAATCAATTAGAAAGGAAAGTAGTTTCCATTTCATTTTAGTGTTTATTTTTTTCCCCTTTAAGAGTTACAATGTACTAGGATTTATTTTCTTGTGCACGATGGTGGTGAACATTAATTTGATCTCATGTATCTTTTTTTTAATCACATTAAAATTTGACATTTTCAAACTCATCTGAATTAATTAAGATTTTGAATAGGAAATAGGAAAATATCTTTTTGAGGACTTTCTTGAATGAAAAATGCCTTTTTTCAGAATCTTTCTACTTAATCATGGACATATGTTATACGACATATAATTCAAAGTTGAAAATGACTTCATGACGTGTTGACTGATTTCAAGGGAATTCCTACTTATTAGATTTTATAATGTTAAGATGATTATCATTACTGAAATCACACAACCTTTGATTGTACTTTGATATTGTGTGTCTTTTCTTTAACATTATATTTTTAAACAATAGAAGGTACACTTTCTACCTTCTTGCTAAACTAGAGCTCTCGAATTCTTCGTTTTAATTAAATTGGTTTTTTTTTTTATTATTATTTTTTTCTCTTATTTATGCAAAGAAAACAAATTAGTCATAGATTGTTCCGAAGACTATCTGAACAATCAGCTGTGGCGTAAAAATATAACTGTTAGAGTAAAAATTTAAATTTTCAGTTAATTACTATTTTACTTTAATTGAAAAACACTATTGTTTTATATATTTATTAGATTTCTTGATCCAGCTGCAAGAAAAGGAACATCTTGTTCGGAATTTATTAATGTTTTATACAAGAACAAATAATTTTTATTTTTTATTTTCACAAAATCGTTACTTTATATCTAAATGTTTATTAAAATTCAATGCAAAAACATTACCAAATATCTCAAGAAGTAATATAAAGAATTAGGTTTTATTCTTACCATGAACAAATTAATCTGAATATAGAAATAAGAAAATGCAAGAAACAACATTGGCAATAACAATGACGACCCTTTTCCATATTTCATTTTTATCAAATACATTTACACATAATGTCATTGTATCAAAATTTTACGGAGGAATGTCTTTTGTTTTGTTTTATTATTATTGCTCTGCAATTTGTTTCGATTTTCTAGTCGTACCTGCTCTTCACGTTTTTCTTGGATTTTTGTTTACAAATTGTTGTTTTTAATTGAAAAAAAATATTTGTAGTGTTTAAAAGATAATAAATTCATTCAGCGTTAGAACATCTTTTATATCATTTCAAATTACCAGTCATAATTAGCAAAACCAGTAGTTATTTAACTTTGTTATTATTTCTTAATTTTATTGATGGTTTTGTTGCACTATTTACATGTAATATAAATATGTGTGTTTTCGATATTGATTACTATGCCTTTTTTTGGTTTTCCTTTTTTTCCCAAATAACATTCCTGGTAATTTATTATTCAGATCCCTCAATGTTTAAAAAGATGCGTGAATTAATTAAAATACATAGAAAAAAGCACTATATTTTTTCATGTAGACAAGTACAATTTCTGAATAACTTTTAAAATAACTAATAATTAATCTTTATCTTTTATTTGAAGGATCATTTCTTTCCTTTTTCTTAAGACAGAAATGATATTTAGGGGAAAAAAGGATTTGTGAAAAGACATCGAGTTTGTTGACTTGTTGACTTCTTTAGAAAATCTCTTTGACTTATCTTTTCATTTGTCTAAACAACCACATCATTTAATTGTCAAACACTAAATTAAAATTCAGTTAATGATTTCAATATAATGTACCTGTTAATTCTGTGTAATCACATTTTACGTGATCGATTAGGTTTGCCGCCATGGATTGGCTGTCGTCTGCGAGAAGTCCACCCTCCCTTATCTTGTGTAAACTGTAAGCTATTACCGTTCGTAGTCTCTAACCCGATAACAAACAACATATTCAAATATTCTTATGGTTTCCTATCTGTTTTTACGTTGGATAAAATCTACCTAAACGTGTGAAGAGTTTCTATTTGGACGCAGAATTCATTTCTTATTCCGCCTTCACGGCCATTTGTCATCAGCACATTGCACATGATGTTCAGTGCGTTCAAAATGGACTAACGCTATCAGTATTGTGCTATCGTGCTAGGAATCAATGTATTTCGTGGAACCATGTGTTCGTAACAGTAAGTATGTCGTTTTTGTTGCCTACTGGACACAGTGGTTTGTTCTAAATCTTTGGGGATCAGTCTTTGCTGTGGTTTTGTTTTCTCCGTGCTGTCCAGAATGTTAGTTTGTACAGTAGTAATCTGTGACACTTTACAAATTTCAGCCCCGAACTCTTATCTATCTCTTTGTGGCCTTCTGTACAATTTCTACAACGGGTTCTTACCGAAGAACAACTATCACTGTAATCTCAATATAAACAGTCTGAAGAAACATACTCTTTTTTAGACATTAACTAAAATGGTAGGTTTTTTTTTATCATTGTTTATTGTTGAGAAGATATAAAAATTTCCTTGATCAAAAATTTTGTGTATAAAAAAGGAGGAAAAATGCGATTTTATTAAGGTATTGCATGTTCTATTGATATCGTAAGAGAATGCATAATGTGCGTCATTCTGCATGAATTAGAGGGGTGTTTGGTTGTACTTGGGTATATAACAGTTCAAACACTCGAAACTTGATCTAAAAACCTCAGAGAAGAACAAAGGATTCGAGTGTGTATTGTTGTCACAGTCGATCTGTGATGGATGGTCTCTTCAGTGAAGAAGGTAAAAAAGAGAACAATCTGTAGGACAAACAACCTTAACTGCTATATCAACAGATTTGTCTATTTGAGCTAATCATCCACCGATGGACCAAGTTTGGATTAATCTTACGACACCTTTACCATTTTATAAAATGCTATGCGCTGCTAAGTGTTCATGGCGACAGGAATACTGAATCACGGCTGCTTTCAAAATGCACGTAAGATCCTCTCTCTCCTTTTCGAATATTGCATCAATACTTAACTGTGTCAAAATTGCACGGCAGACCCCCTCTTTCTCGGAATACGAATATTGCATCGGTACTGTGTTAAAATTGCACGGCGGACCCTTTCTCCTTCCGATAATGTTTATTACCAGTTAGGGGTAAAATGTTGTGTAATATTCCATCGCTTATGTTAGCATATCGTTCAAAACCATTTATAAATCTTTAAAATGTTGATAAAGAGTTTAAATTTGAAGGAAAATAAAATCCGTAGCCACTTTATTCCATATCATATCTGCTATACCACAATCGGCGCCTTATTCACATATCTGTATTTTCTATTGAGGCTGATTTTAAATCACTGTACTAATACCATTTGGCAGAGGAATTATCTTCAGGGTATACCAACAGAAAGTCATTTCTGGGCATGGAGAGTGAGTAAGCTCTAACTTTGTTCTAGGTACCGCTCCTGTCTTTGTGTGGTGAAATTATGGCACACAGCACCCAACAATTGTAATAATTTTAGCTAAAAATAATTTGGAAATTAAATTTCTATTTCAAAATATATACTACAGAAATCAATTTAAAAGCTTACCAAAAAATATAATTTAATACGCGGTGCACTCCCATGCAACAATTTGCAAATTTGTTTGATACTTAAGGTCTCTTTTTTGTTTTTGGCTCCAGCAATAGATTTCAGGTGTTTGGTTTGGTTGGTAAAGCCATGTTTGTGAGACTCTTACATATTTTGAATAGGTGTTTCCCCTCCTCGGCCCCTCCATCTTAAATCGGAGTAGCCATCAATTAGAAGGGTATTTGCTGGAAGACCTCTATTGGCACTCCAGCCCGCTGACCGACACCAATAGGACAACAGTTAGCCAGAAAATAATAGCTGATCGTTCAAACATCTCCTCAAAACCGTTGTCCCCGAGGTGACAATCGTATCTACACCGGGATATATTTTTCTCAATTTAGTAGATCCCTTTTTAAATTAAACTCTACGGTGATGTATAGGGGAAAGTTTATGGGACTTCAGTTTTGACATCTGACAGTGAGCTTTTACATATAGAAATGCGAGTCTCAATGCAAATTCCGAATAAAAGACCCCTTTTTCGTATGGTTCCATTTTTAATGTCGGTGCACGTAAGGGTGATTGATGGTTTTGAGCAAGGTGCCCGGAGCACCGACCATAGTTTGTTGAGAGGAAACAAGCGACCTGACACTTTAATACATCTCTTGTTAAACGGAATCTTAGTGCCAATCTAATATGTACATTTAAAATCACTGCAAACATTTTGTGCAATATTAAGTACTCAGGTTGGAAAACGAAACGACAGCTTAAATGAAAGAATTAATACTGCGGGTTCGGCAAGACTCTTTCAGATATGAATGGATAGGATGGTTCGAAATTTTGATTTAATTACTGATAAAATAAAAAATGAAATTATGTTATCGAAATCACATTGTTGAATTATATTATAAATATTAAGGACACTATTTTTGGTAATATTTGAAAAATAACTAACTTTTAACAACTATAGTGTGAGACTTCTACCCACCCCTGTATTACATGATTTAGCTGGAACATATTTCTATATCAGGAACAAGATTAGTTTAAAACCCTTCATTTATTTTCAAATCACACGTATTTTAGAAGAGTTAAATATGTACATATTTATTCAGAGTTACCCGGTCAAGTGTTGTTCGAGGAATTCAAATTGAGTTTTCGTGCAACGATGAAAATCCTTCAGTGTCACAAAAATCAAACATCGTAATCTCTCGCGAGACTTATAACATTCTTTTCACTTTTCAAAATGAATAGGAGCAAAATTCATTGTATTTTTCGTGTGTGTCTCTTTACAACTGGAAAGGCATATTGCATTTTTCTTTTAATTAAAGACTGCATTCAGATTGAATTCATCATCTAGATGCTTTAGATTGAATGCTGAATTTTCTAGAAACATCCTTTTCTAGAAGTATGTACTAGTATTTGGACGGCCAGCATTAAATGTTATGCATGCAAAAAAGTCTTGTGTACATTGCAAAATGATGGTAATCATAGTGAAATATAATTTGGTTCATTTTGAAAAGAATAAGAGTTGATGAATTGTTTGTTTAAAAGGAAACTACCAAAAAAAATGGAATGCTACATTTCGCAACTGATGTTGGAGATGTTGGTTAGAGTTTTGGCTTATGTTTCGAATACTCATTCTGAAATTTTTTTTTAAACATCGCATTCAAAGTAAATTGTCATAAATGCATAAAATTTAATAAATAAAGATAAAAGAAAAGTGAATCAGTACCCATTGCCAAAGATAGAATAAGGTATCGTTGTGGAACATTATTACTGTCTCGCGCAGGAGGAGAAATTTTGCAAAATAGAAAAAAAATTCAAACACCCATAAAATCTGACACTTCTGGGAACGATATATAAATATATACAACTATATTGTTTAAATTTTATTTTATTTTTTTTTTCATATTTGTGATTTTTTCCCCATGATTACCATAATTGATATAGGTTTGTGAAGCATAAATTATTTTTTGAAATTATCCTCCTTAAATCTACAATGGTCTTGTAAGGTAAGGTCTGATTTTCAGAACAAGGTGATAAGATATATACATACTATACAGAGCTTGTTTGTTTTAATTTTTTTATGATTAAAGGAACTTAACTTTTATCTTATACATGATTACCATAATTGATAATTTCACAGTTGCAAAATGTAGCATTTATATTTCCTTTTTTTGCGTTCCAATTTAATTAGTGTATCACACATTATTTATTTCATGTAAGAACTTTCTTGTTTTTTTTTTTTGGGTATATACATGTATATATATATTCAATTCATGACACTATAATCACCACTTGCAAATGATTTTTTCATACATGCAGTAGTGTCTCTGAAAAATTTTCTAAATTCAGCAAAAAAAAAATCTTAGACTTCTTTAGTCATGCTGCAGATTTGTGTTAATAATAAAAAAGAAAATACGTGTAGCCAGAAAGCCAGTATAGATACAAAAAGGAGATTCTCATATTTTTTTTCTTTACAAGAATTATAGTCTTTTTTGTCGAACTCTTCTCTTGAGCAATAGACATCATTTATATCTTCCCTTGCCAAGCAATGTAAAATGCCATAGTCTTCCGGGATTTAGTGTTAAACAGTATTTCATTTGTTTTACCTAATGAAAATTCAGTTGGCAGGGTGAACTTATTTTATATTAAATTTACCCGGATAATCTCAAAAGTACTTTTAATATACTGCAGGACCGGTCTCAGTTTGTTTCACCACAACATTTATCCAGTCAGATTTAAATTAAAACATTCGAATGGTACCACCTGTTTTGAGTTCAATTTAACATCGTGAAACCATTATTTTGATGGTGAAGTTCACACGAACGCTTTATCAAGATATTAGAATTCATGCTTAATATATTGATTTTCTTTCATTTCGAGAGATTTTCGAGATAAAAACTGACGAAAAGATATCAATACTAAGGACCTCCGCCGAGAAATGGACTCTGCTCTTTCCGTGGTGTGTCAATTTTCTACGTGGAGATCACAGATACGCTTTGTGACTTATTTGTCCTTCTTCCTGTCCATAACCTACTTTTTAAACACATGTTTTTGTCTTGTCATTTCAGGAAAAAAATCCCGCCATATCTAAACCCAAGACGATGATTTAAAATTGTCCCAGATGCATTTTTCTACTCTTCCCCGTATAAATGGAAACGAGGCTGTGATGACCGCCCTTCAGACTCCCAGAATGTCCCAGATTCATGGTCCAGACCTTCACCAGACGGTCATCAAGCGACCATTTGAACCATTGACCAAAGCAGCCGTAGAAACATTCGATAAATGCATCTATAACAAAATGGATGACGACGATTTCAGTGATCATGACTCCCATTATTCAGAAGATTTGATGGACGATAGTTTTGACATCCCATTGTCGCAAGGACCGGATATGACGCAACAACTGTTGAATTTTGCAGATATGGTGAATTCCGATATTCAGAAATTCTTTGGCAAAAAGAAAGACGAGGACTCTTGTGATATATATGAGGACAAATGGGTCACAACCAAATCAGGGAGGGAACTGTATTACGCAGATCTACTCCGCATCGCTCAGGGTGAAAATGTAGATACCAAAAACACAAAAGAGTTATTAACGCTTAACAATGCTTCACAAGAGAAAAAAGACAATAAACATAAGTTTAGTGGGAAATTGGACACGAAAGTAGGGCTAGGACCTCTTGAAGACTTGTTTAGATACGGATTAAAAGATTTTATATCAGATAAGAAAAAATCAAAGAAGCTTAGACGTATGCAAGCAGATGTTAAAAAGTATAGTGATTTAACTCCAATGAATCGTCGGAAGCTTCCTCAGTCCTTTTGGCAGGAACCTGGAGGAACTAATCGAACACTCGGCAAAGTGAAAGGAAATGGTGCTCCTATAATTAACTCATCCCAGCCTCCTGATTTTAGTGATCTGTTACATAGTTGGACGAGGTGTGAGGAGGAAGATTACAGCGGGGGTGATATGTCTTCTAGTGAAATAAGCGTGGCTTCTACGGAATCTACAACTATGGAACAGTTATAGTCACGTGATCACAATCACTTGTGAAATCTAGTCACATTCCAGTTCACTTGCCGGAAACAGGGTAAAGATGTGTGCAATCATCACTCAGAAACATCTGTCAAAGCTCCATTGTCATGCGATGGTTTGAAAATGTGTTCTTCGGTTTCAGAATAAAACATTCATATCTCTCTCTTTATTTTCTCTTGGAGGAATAGATAGAAAATTAAAACTTCTTTTTATCCTCTTTCCCTTGAGCACCGAACTTTTACCGAACACTACGTCTTAAGTGGAAAGTTAGTTTATGAAGTATAAATGCCATTGAATGGTTTCATTAAATTGAAGGAGTACATGTATTATTTTTATAAATCTAATCAAAAATTTACCCTGAAAGTCATCGACGTTTTTCTAATTAATTACGTTTAATATTTTAAGTTGATCCAAAATTTAGATTAATGGATATGTCTTTTATTAAATACAGGAAACGTGAGAAAATAAAAATTATGTTTTTTTGTCTACTATAGCAATTAGAACCAGATTATAAATACATGTAATGACATATAAATTCCTTTTATATAAAATCTAAAGAAATATATATATTTTAACCTCAAGAACAATAATGGGGTTATTAACATTAAACAATTTATTACTTATTTTTAGGGTTAGAAAATACCGGTCCTAGAACCAAATTTAAAATTCTTTAGAAAAAAGTCAACATTTTTGTAAACTAAAATAGGTTCAACCACTTCAAATCACGACGATATTTGTAAATTGACTGTTCCTAGATTGTGAAAGTATGATTTTCCAGCATTAATATACACTAACATACACTAACAGTTTTCTTTCATTCACGTAAGCAAGGCCCCAGGACCATAAACTGAAAATAAACATAAGTAAAAATTTTGATTCCTAATATCTTAAGTTTTATTTAACATATGTTCTTGAAATTTTGCAGCTATGTATAATATTTAAATTCCAACAAATAATATAAATTTTGTTTCATTATCTAATTTTTTTCAAAAGATATGTTGATTTGTTCTCTGTTTATGGTCATGGGGCCTCTATACGAACTCTGCTGTCAGTAAGCATATCATATTGGCGGGTATCGTCAATCCAATGAATTTCTGCACAATCTTTTTATTTCATATATACGATATTTTTTAATCATTAGCATGTATTTTGCGTAAAAAGTATTTTTCACATTTTATTTGTTATCAGAGAGAGCATACTCCAACATTCTTTGTAAACAAAAGAAATTTTCATGTTTTCATTTTATACTGCGGAGAAAAGCTCAAATTCAAGTTCAAAAAGTTCAGTTCTTTTAAATATTTGCATTGGCACCAATGTTGAGAGTGTTAAATTGATAAAAATCGGAAACTCTTAGTTTTTGTCATTTGAACTGCCTTTGACCATTGATATTGCCGATCTTGATAATTCAATAAGCTCAAGGCTGATAATAAGATTTTTAAATTGCTTTACGTGTACATATATCACTTCATATCCCCCCCCCCATAAATTGCTTTACGTATACATATATAAACATAATATTTATCTATAAGATATACAATTACATAAACGTTATTTTATCTAAACCTAAAAGAAGTTGTTTTTAACAAATTGATTTTTTGCTTAAAATACTGGACATCCAGAAATATCCTCTTATTAACGCCGCCAACTTCTAACAATAATGACGTTTTTATTCCATGTTTAAAATAAAACAATGAAACTTTCTTCGTCATAGCAAAGTTTTTCAAGGTAAATAATTTTTCTTTGCATAAAATATAGAGATAACGTACAGTTTATTTAAACAATAAAAAAATTGATTAGAGCAATCATGCCGACTTCTAACACATCAGAGGTGTGATCAGGTACACACGACGAGAAAGCATTCCTTGTCAAAAAGTCACACTAGCCGTGTTATGATTGGACAAACGGAGAAATCCGTAGAAAAGTCCGTGCTGAATATTATAGCCCCGTTTTCACAATTTCTCTCCAAATAAATTTGAATAATAAATTAAAGTCCAGGCTTTTTGATTTCATTGACAGCTGCCTATTTAACAAAAATGAAACTCGTAAATTTACCTACCTTGTCATTGGTCATTTGCAAAATTATTTTGTTTAAAAAGATTCTGATTCTACCACAGGAGTTCGCGTACCTATCGATTCTACCGAAATTTTCAGTAAATAAAAAAAAACAACGTAATACCTATAATAATAAGGTATTTTAAAAGTATTTTTTAATTTACTGAAAATTTCGGTAAAATTGATAGGTACGCGAACTCCTGTGATTCTACTCACAAGTACCCTGAAGCTGACATCAAAAAGATGCTTGAATTTCTGATTGACGATATCTTTTGTTTTTGGGGACCAGGTCTTCCAACAATCTATTGGAATTTTCATGGGAACCAAATGCGCCCCGTTTTTAGCAGGCCTATTTATTGTACTCATATTTAGGAAGCAGAATTCGAACAAAATCTTACGCCTGAAAAAAAACTTTCTGTGGCCTTCAACTCGTAATTTAGATATATCGACGATGTATTGTCAATTAACAATGCTAATTTCCATTCTTATCTCGATACACTATATTCTGGTGAGTTTGAGATAAAAGATCTACAAAGTCTGGCATATCTGTTTCATATCTGGATATTTTTCTTGAAAAGACGATAATGGTATTCTATCAACAAAGCTCTATGATAAACATGATGACTTTAACTTTTCAATCGTCAACTTCCTATATACTTATGCAGTAATATAGCTTCATCACCTTCATAAAGAGTAATTATATCTCTGTTGATTCGATACGCAAGAGCATGCTCTACGTATGAACAATTTCTAAAACGAGGTAAATTATTGACTAACAATTAAGTTGATGAAACAAGAATATCAGCAGTCTCGTTTAAAGTCTTAATTTTGTTAGTTCTACGATTGATACAATGACCTTGTCAGCAAAATTTGATACAATTTATCATTGAGTCAAATGCTGACTACTTACTGTTAGTCCATTGTTTATAAACCGAATTGACGAAAGTTTTCCGTTATTTCCCAATCATGCCAAGGATTTGACCGGTCGGTAGGGGATGCTCACTACTCCCATGACACCTGATCCCACCTTTTATGTTTTGGAAGTCTGTGTTTGCTTTGCTTCTATTTTGTATAGTTTTATGGATTATTGATCTTGAATACTGTTCGTTGTCTTCATATGATTCATTGGATACTTTACTAGGAAAAAGACTTTAATGGTAACCTAACAGCAAAACTTAATGATAAACTTGATACCTTCAACTTTTCAAATTCACTTATTTAATAGAACCAATAACCCTAACCATCGTCTACATGTACAGTTTATTACATACAGCTGTTTATAGTAAATGTTCATTTTCTAAAGCAAGGCAGGCTAGGGGTATTGAAAAAAAAAGATGAAACAAGATTATAAAAAGCCTTGTAAAATATTTCAACATTTAAGAAATCCTATATTCGATTAAATGATCTTGTCAGCAAATATATAATACAACCTACCGTGCGACTGGTATTCTTCCGACAAATCGTTATTTAACTGAATTATCAACTGATTTTTTCATTAACCTGATCATGACAATGAAGGAGCACTGTTACAACGCACTTTGAAAAATTACGCACTTTGAAAAAATTTTTCAAAGTGCGTTAAAATTTGGGACCAAGCTAACGCACTTTGAAAAAAATAATTTTTTTTCAAAGTGCGTTAATATCGACCATATTAACGCACTTTGAAAAAATATGTAAAGATTGATCAATATTCCTTCAAATAATCGGTATGATAAAAAACAGATCCTGGTTTGATAACTTTTTTTTGACAAGTCACTGAAGGACCTGGGATATTGATGTTTTAAATATTTAAGGTTTTGATAAAATAAAAGGGAAAATTAAAGGGTCTTGAAAGAAAGAGTGACTATTGTTTAAGTTCATTAATTCGTTTCTTCTTTTTTTTTAATTCTAGTCTTTGATAAGTAGATGTAAAGCTGTATAAGGCACTAACAGAGGACAGCTTCAAGGAACTTAGCATCTGTATCATTATAAAACGGGGCCAATTTGATTGTTCAAAACTAAAAAAATTTCTCTCTCTCATACGTTTTACTGTACTTAAAAATTTCTAGTTTTCATCTGTTTTAATTAACTCATTTATTATTGAAAGTTTTCAACGTCATACCAGTTAGGTAAATACATAATTGTATGAATGCTTTGAGTATAGCGTAGACATCAAGACTCGGCGATAGGGCCAGGGGAGGGGATGGGTGGGAGCTAAGCCCCCTACTTATTTTGGAAAGATATATACATCGTATTCCCCATTTTCAAAAGTGAGTTATCTCCCCTCAAAATCGGAACTCTTCAACACTAGCATAACTTCCGCGGACTACATGTTACGATAATCCAACAAAATAGTGATCAACTTACACGCTGTATTTAAAAATTTTAAAAGAAGGAAACGGTTTGCATTATTTTAGATAATAAATTATTTTATAAAGGGTCTGTTAGCCCCCCCCCCTTTCTAGAAAGCTATACGAATTAGCCAGGCACGTAGCATCGTCTTTAAAAGGGGGGGGGGGAACCAAAGAAATATTTTTTCTTACCTGGAAAAGTTGGCAAGCAAAGAAAAACCTTGCCCAAAGTTGAAAAAGCTAATACTTATTTCAGTACCAGTTCCTTGGCATACAATACTACATTTCCCTTATATAACTTTACCGTAGTATAAACTGAGTGTGTGTGTGTGTGGGGGGGGGGGGGGGGGTGGGTTGACAACCTGTCTATCAATGAACATTTTCAATAGAAAAAGTAATATTGGGAAAAAAGTGGGGGTTGGGCTAAACCCCTTGACCCTGCACCCCCCACCCCCCTCCGTGCGTACAGGTACAGAGAATATGTAAATGGGTTGAACAGTTGAAAATGAACCAAAGTTGTGAAAATTAATATTATTATTAGAATTTTTAATTGTGAATTCAATAAAATTACGGAACATATATTTTTTCACAGATGTACATGTATGTCAGTTACACGGAGTCTCTCTCTCTCTCTCACTCTCTCTCTGATATTGTTTATTAACACACTTTGCAAAAAAAGAATAACTTATAAAAATAAATACATGTACTTACACTGAAAGGATTTTAAAAAAATAAATAACACTTGAGAAAAGATTGTTTTCAGTTAATTAACGAGAAATACGCTAGGAAATTATTGTATCAATTTCGTGTTTCTGCTCTCAATTCTCTGATCTAAAACAAAATGTGTATTTTACTCGGGAATATACATGTACATATGCTTAGATCCTACACTAAAACTTTGATTAAATGCAGCTCAGACTTTATACGACATATGTAACACGAATTCAGGTCGATGCTATTTTAATTAGTCTTTCTTCGTTACATGAGCACATGAGATTAAATTATTCATTTTAGAATTCCATTCAAAGTTTTAATACTAAATAGTGAATCAATTATTTTACAAATAGAAAATTCAAATGAAATAGGCCTTTAATTGTCACCAAATGTGTTCTTGTAAGTAAAAGTTCTATGTTATGACATACAATCGAGCAAAAACGCAGTTTCTTGGTATCGGTAGCGGAAGACGAACTACTGCTGTATATGCAGCAATTTCAGAGGTAAAACTGTAGATGGACATGTCACCAGTCTTCAAAAAATTCCTAGAGATACAATGAAAATATGGCTGCAGCAGGCTAGATTAATTCGTAAAAACTTTATAACTAAAAATTTGTTCCGCACATTTTGTAAATAATGATGATCCGTCTGCAGAACATCCACTACCGAAAATTAGCTTTTTTGTTTGTGTTTTTTGTCCCCCGCTTGAAAAGTGGGGGATATTAATTTGGGTTTGTCCGTCCGTCCGTCCGTCCGTCCGTCTTTCTGTCTGTCTGTAACGCTTTCGTTTCCACACGATATCTCGAGAACCCTTTGAGCTTTTGCAATGAAATTTAGCATAGCAACTCCCTATGGACGAAAGAAGACCCCTATTGATTTGAGGTCAAAAAGGTCAAAGGTCAAGGTCATAAATAAGCAAATTCTGTCTGTTAAAACACTTTCGTTTCCACACGATATCTCTAGAACCATTTGAGCTATTGCAATGAAATTTTACATAACAACTCCCTGTGGCCTAATGAAGACCCCTATTGATTTTGAGGTGAAAAGGTCAAAGTTCAAGGTCGTAAATTTATACATTCTGTCTGTGTGTAACACTATCATTTCCGGGCGATATTTCAAGAAGATTTTGAGCTTATGCAATGTAATTTTATACCAAAACTCCCTAGGACGTCTCTCGTCCCTCTCAAAGTGCCCCGCCCCGTTTGTTTTATTAGTATTTATAGTATTACATGTCGCTATTTTTAGCGCAGGGGCATGAGGAGAGTTATTGCGTATAAAACAGGTTCTCGGCGGACTTTATGTTCTTATTACATCTATTAGAACTGTTTAATAATGGCTAAATAAATCAAACACCATGGATTGTGTAAAATTTTGAGAATACCGAACATGAATATATACATGTATGTGACTTTAGTTCTGCATATACTTAATACCAGCTAGAGCGATTCCGTGGTCCAGTGGATATGTCACTCGCTTCACATGCGAGAGGTCCCGGGATCGAATCCCAGTCGAATTTGTCTTTTTTTTTTTAAATACTTTTCTTTTTTTTTTTATTAAATGATAGTATTCAGCATGTGAAATGAAAAATTTATGAGGTTATAAAATCATCATTACAGTGTGATAAATATTCCATATAAAAAGAATCTTCTATACACATAATAAAGAAATCTTTATATGCATATTGACATACATGTATTTTATTTGCTTCAGTATACATGTATACATTTAATAATTCTACAAATTCAGTCAGGGGGATCCGACTTTTTCCCTAAGCGGGGGACACGAATTCTCTGAATTAGCTTGTTTTTAATAGGCCTATTCGAATATGTATCAGCATTTTAATAGTAATTTGTTTCTTTTTTTTTTGTAAGGGGGGGGGGGCACACAGCACCTTATTATAGTACTACACAGATTAATGCAAATCCAGAAAGAGACTATGAGTGGGCAATTTTAAAAAAAATACGAATCAGTTAAGATTTCTTTTTATTCACAAACACAATAACATTTTTCCATATGACAGAGGCATACACCATGAACATGTTTACATCAAGAACGTCCGCGGAAGTAACTTTATTTATAGCGCATGCGTATTAAACACAGTAAAAGAGTTCCCTTCAGGGGAAATAACTCACCTTTTGAAAATGGGGAGGATTGAAAATGCAGCTTACCCTTTTTAGATTTATTGCTCCCCTCCCCTGTTTGTTACCGACACCTATGTATTGGAAAGATGAAGATTTGGACTGGGGGATCGACTGGAGTAAATCAATTCATTTTTTAGGTTAGGGTTAGGCTTAGTTTTTTGAAAGATAAATAACAAATAAAATTCTCCATGGTAAAATATATTGATGTAGACTCTTAACGCACTTTGAAAAAAATTTTCAAAGTGCGTTATTGGTCCAAAATTTAACGCACTTTGAAAAAATTTTTCAAAGTGCGTTGATTTTGTCCAAATTTTAACGCACTTTGAAAAATTTTTTCAAAGTGCGTAATTTTTTCAAAGTGCGTTGCCACAGTTGAGCACACAGCGGAGCGAACGTTCGCGAGCGCTCGCCAAAACTACTATTGGAGGTATAAGGAATTTTGGCGAGCGCTCGCGAACGTTCGCTCTGCTGAACAGGCCTGTGGTCACTGTGACCGGTCGACAGAAGCTTACTCCTCCATGGCATCTGATCTCATCTAAGATTTCAGCCACGTAGCATCATTTTGGAAAGTGGGGGGGGGGGGTGGCAGCCAGAGAATTTTTTTTTGACTAAAAAAAGTTGACAAGAAAAATGCCAACTTGTTTCAGTAACATTTTTTGCATTCAGTACTAAATTTCGCTCCTCTTTTACAAAGTGGGGGCCAACCATCCTTTCAATGAACATTTCCAATAGTAAAAGTAATGTTGCCCCCCTCCCCCCCCCTGTTGCTACATGTACGTGCCTGGATTTTTAAGGAGTCCATGTTCTCGTTGTTTCATTGGACTTATCAGCTTGATTAAACTGTTTGATATTTATCTTCACATTGCAAAGAAAGATCTAAGGTTTCTGTATGAGTAAAACACATGCAATTACTAGTAAGTGCATGCAGATTTTGATGATCTTATTGTCAATATTTATCGATCATTGTTAATGAAAGATCAAATATCGATGACATACCCAAAAACATGATTAAGCTTTGATCTGAGTTACAATGAACTAAATAGAATATTAATCTGAAATTTTCCATGATAGATTCTTGCAAAACCCCGTGCTTATAAGCGAGTAATTGGCAATGCCAAACTAAGAACTACAACCGACTAACAACTGAAAGAACTTAAGAGCAAATATATATCATAATATGATAATACATCTTTCATTATGGAAATCCTAAAAAAAAAAAGTTTCGATGCAACTCAAAATAAACATTAAATATTAATAAGCTTGTTTCTAAAAAGTTTGAAGGGGTCGTTTTTGACATAAGGTTCAAATAATAATAATAATTAACCTTTTAATCAAGGTTTGAACACTATCAAGACTTGTACATATTTTTGAGCAGCTCTTGCCAGTTACAGTTAAAGATTACAGTCTGAAGATTTACAGTTAAATGTACTTGAAAATAACAGTGTGAATGCACAAAATACAAAAATAAAAGGTTATTGCCGACACATTTTTAAACTACATTTAAAAAAAAAAAATTTCTTATCCAAGCCTGCTCTATATTATTATAAATCAAAGTTTTTCATTTCTAATATTTTCAATTTTCACACACTTTCTGCATATGTATCTTGAACAAAGTCCCCGTGAGTTTTAACCATTCCCTGGAATGTCTTTTATTCTCCTAATCATATGTATCTACTGGACTTATTTTTTCACTTTGAACATAAAGACATCCAAGTCAAATTCTCACGGAGCATAGCACATCAGTTGTCAATTTATCAAGCTCCTGCGTGCAATCTGACAACGGCAAGCTGAAGATAGCCATTAATCTCTGGGCTGAGTTGTTTTATGTAACTCTAAAATCAACAGAACGTATCTGTGTGTTTGTACATCTAATGGAACGGCGCACAAACAATGGCATTTTTGAGGACGAATTTATCTGTTGGAGGATTTCGACGGCGCACTCGATTCTGTGAGAGCTGTTGGCGCGAGGCTCTTCAAAGATTACCATGTGGCAGATACATCGAACGCACCTTGCACCTAGCTGTGATATCTCGTTTGAAAAAAAAAGAGTCTTTGTATTATGCATTAAGCATTGATAATAATAATGATTAAAAAAAACAATCGAAACGCGTCTAAATTGGTCTACTGTTTTCTTAATCCAAATTTTCATTTACGCAAGGATTAAAATTGAAGGCCAGTCATATCAATATGTCGTATTCTTATTTTTGCATTGTGATTTTAATATTCATTCAAACTTAATGTATGTAAGAAATAGTAAGTATAAGCATTCGTTCAGCGTAAATGTATTTCAAACTTAATTTTATACAAGAACTGAATATCTTTATTAATTTCTTATACAGAAAATTTGATTTGTTGACATCCATTAAAATCTTATATAGTTATTGAAAAAGAAAATTACCAGTGATTATTTATATGATTATAAAATGTTCGTAAAAATGACATATAGAATTCTTAACATTAAGATTTACATTTTGATATACATGTAAATGTTTTTAAACAGAGTCTAAATTTGAAGCCCTTCACCGGCAAACGGTGACGTCTCCATATGAGTGAAAAATTCTCAAGAGGGACGTTAAACAATATACAATCAATCAATCAATCAAATAACTCAAAAAGGCCTCAAAACTTTGCATCTACATGCGTTAATTAAAACTAAATGTTTAGTTTAGTTTAGTTTTTTTTAATATAAAATGCTCATCAGACTTTGTATAGAATATACTCAGTAAAACGTACAAAAATAAGGCATTTCCAATGA
>NW_026921460.1:0-18417 GCF_032062105.1 Saccostrea cuccullata | reverse complement strand
TGTACTTTAACTCATGTTTTGACACGGAAATTAAAATTATCGATTGTAATCGTGATATGAAATCCTCCCTTTTAAAATTAAATTTTTAATATATATTATATAGCCATGATTTTTCTTGTCATTTATTTAATTATTTGATAGATAGATTATATATGGCATATTTTTATGAATTAAAAAGGAAAAGAACGATTTGATTGTTTCTTTATCAAGTGCGGTAGGCATCAAAAGCCTGAAAGTTAATTTGATGGTCGGTACGATCTCCAGACAAGGTACACAAAATATACACAACAGCAGCAAACTAAATGTCAATCAAATCAAAGTATCCAATCCCAGGCTTAATTTCAGATGATTGACATGAGTTCTAAGACCAGGTAAATTTAAACCCGCACCTCAGATCTCCACATTTTTTCCTTATTCAAAATAAGGAAAAAATGCGGACGGGAGTATTTGGACTAATTTTCCGCATTCATTCCAGATTTTCTTCGTATTCAAATTTCCAGATTTTCTCCGTATTCAAAATATGGAGAAAATGTGGATGGGAGTATTTGGACTCTTTTTCCGTATTCTCTCCAGATTTCCGCATTTCCATATATACAAAATATGGAGGTATTTACTTGGTTGATAAAATGCGGAAATACGGAAATCTGGAGAAAATACGGAGTTAATCACATGGTTATAAAATGGCTAATAAAACCGCTACATGATGCATACATACATAAATATTTACAAAACCATTAACAATGTGCAAAATTATATACAATTTATTATATCATTATGAGAAAAAAACATATAAATGAATGAACAAAATTACACATTATGTTCATGAGCAATGTATTGGATCTTATATCTTTGACAAACAAATAGGAGCATGTATGGAAAAAAAACTGGAACTCTTATTTAAGCCACAAGTTCATCATGGAAAAAATGTGGCATTTTTTAATATTCATATTAAATAAATGGAAATTTATTCATTCTATTTAAGCAAAAGTGGGAGTGAAATGTTCAACACTATTAGGTATTGGGGAAAAAATAACAATTGACATAGCATTGAATATTTACAAAACAAGAAAAAATTTTAGACATTTTTTATCAATCTGGATCACATTTGCCATTTTCTACCTGCATCCCTGATTCATATTTCTCACAATTCAATTTATATCTCAGGTCTGTGCTTTACACCCATCTGTCCAATAAAAATTTTCTTCAGACTTCTTTGTAATTTGTAAGGTCTCTGCATGTTTAATTTCTTGCAGCAGCACTTGCGGTCGAATTGTCAAATCCTATCAATTAAAAAAAAAGTTCTTAAATCATAATGGTGCAATATTAATAATATTTAAATTCATTGCTTTTATTCCTTTTAAAATCTTTTTATAAACACAAGTTTGGGTTCTTCAATTTAATATCAATTTGTTTAAAATATTATTTATAATAATGACAAATCATAGTTGACTGTTTTTAATTAAACAAGCAATAAAAAAAGAAATAAAAGAATATATATACCTCAAACATAACCATCCATGGACCAAGCTTTAAGCCCGTTAAAATCGCAGTAAGTTGAATAAGCACTTATTCTTTTTCAGAAATCTCCTCCTCATGCACAGACGCTACCAAAAAAAAATGTATGGTAAATCATTGCTAGAGATTACAGCCCATGGCTCCCCAAAATTAACACCTTTAATTGTGGTTAACCATAATAAAATTCTATGAGCTGATTGAAAGATTTGAATCATGGGCATATTGGCTGAAACGTACATAGCCTGGTAGCTCAGTCCTAGGCCTAGAGTATTTATTTTCATCATCACAGTGACACACATGTTAAAAAAAATATGACTGACCTACCGCATATGAAATACGTGTATCTGCATCTTTTGGTTGGTACAGCAATACGATCTCAGGCTGTCTGGTCAACAAACTTCTTCCTTTAGACAGAGCAGACGTTGCAACATGGAGGCCAAGGTTAAATTTTGGCGGTCTGTTGTTTAAATTAATTGATCACTGAGCCCGACTTTTTGAAACATTCTTCCGATCCCGATCAAATTGTACATAACATTCAAGAGAAACAGAGAACTGCTGTTAACTCCAAGACAGTTTTTATGCACCCAATTTTTTGGGGGGCGCATATTGTTTTTGTCCTGTCTGTCTGTTTAGCTGTATGTCTGTCTGTTTGTTTGTCTGTTGTCAACTTTAACCTTCGCCATAACTTTTGAACCGTGAGACTTAGAGACTTCATATTTGGTATGGATACTCCACTACAAAAACACTTTCAACTGACACCAAGGTCAATGACCTTATGACCTTGATTGTGACCTTTATGCTAAAAATAGCTTTTTCGAACTTTCGCCATAACTTCTGAACCGTGAGAGATAGAGACTTCATATTTGGTATGCATACTCCACTAATTAGGCACTTTCAACTGACACCAAGGTCAATGACCTTGTGACCATGACTGTGACCTTTATGCTAAAAATAGCTTTTTGGAACTTTTGCCATAACATCTGAACGGTGAGAGATAGAGACTTCATATTTGGTATGCATACTCCACTAATTAGGCACTTTCAACTGACACCAAGGTCTGTGACCTTGACTGTGACCTATATGCTAAAAATAGCTTTTTCGAACTTTCGCCATAACTTTAAAACCGTGAGAGATAGAGACTTCATATTTGGTATGCATACTCCACTAATTAGGCACCTTCAACTGACACCAAGATCAATGACCTTGTGACCTTGACTGTGACCTATGTGCTAAATATATTTTCGAATTTTCGCCATAACTTTTGAACCATAGATGATAGAGACTTAATATTTGGTATGCATACTACACTAATAAAGTGCTTTCAAATGACACCAAGAACAATGATTGTGTGGCCTTGACTGAGACCCATTTGCTAAAAATTGCTTTTTAGAACTTAATGTTGCCGCCAGGTGCTACTGTGTCTCACAAACACATCTTGTTCTTGATGAAAAAATTCTAAGTCCAGAGCTCCGTATTTTTTCCGGATGAAAAATATTCTAAGTTAAGAGTTCAATATTTTTCCAGATGAAAAATAGACTAAGTCCAATTCTCCATATTATTTCCGTTTATTTTCCGGATTATTTCCGTATATTTTCTGCTTTTCCGTAATTGTTAATTTTCTCCGTATTTTTTTCCACATTTTTTCCATATTAAAATGAGGAAAAAATGCGGAATAATGCGGAAATCTGGAGATCTGAGGTGCGGGAAGGAGGTGCTTATTTCCTCCCCCTTTAACACTGTGTTTTTGGTCTTTTTGGTCGCTTCTATTGCTTTTAAATCTTAACCTAAGTTTACTGTTATATATTTATTACAGTGGTCTGTCTATTAGACACCCAATTCAACTGTTAAAAATTATTTTTGACTGTAATGAAATAACTACCGATAATTTCATATTTTTGTCCTTGCAGTTTTCCAAATACAGATCATTTACTCGTACCTGTCCTTGATTGAACATTATTTGTGTATGAGAGGCGGAGCTAACATTTTAGGAATGACTCTAATTCATGGCCAAATTATTCGAACATAACCTGGTTTGGGTCAGTTTACGCTTTCTAATCCGCTTTGCGGGTGCTGCTTTTTATGAGTTCAAATTTGCCGCTCAATAACGGAAGTGATTAGAAACAAGGGGAGGTAATAACTGATACATAACGAGCTACAGTTTGAAGTTAAAGGCACATTTATTAAATCTGGAATTTTCCATGAATCCCGAGGACTGGAAATGAGAATTGCATGGATACAGATGATTCAGCTGGTTGTCAAGGGGGGTGTGTCCCCATACTAAACAAGGTTATTGAGAAATAATTTGCGTTTCTGGAAATCAACTGATGAGATACTAGAATACAATCTAAATTAAATTATATCGTAAGAATTAGTCTAATATTAGACTGCACGAACAACAATAACATGTATTAAAAAATACAAGACCTCTACTTTCCATCTTCCTATTTATTTTGGCTGACTATTTAGCGTGTTCGAGAACAGTGTTTTAGTTAGCTAAAATGTGCTACCTATATGTCACGTGACGGAATTTGTTGATCTTTCCTGTAGTTAAATGAAAAGTTTCCGTTTTGAAAGATTATTTTAACGCAAATTTCGCAGATCCCTAAGTGCAGTCATCCTTTTGAGCAGCGAGGAATATTTTTCTGGCTAGCAATTGCTGCGACACATCAAATCACGGTCGGAGTCTGTGTATATACATGTATATAATTATATATGAAGCTCTCTAAAATGGGAGAGGATCGTACATTTTGGCCGTGGTCTGCGATGATGCTATTTCTCATACGTAATACTATAATACGCAATGACCCCGCAAGTCATTGCGCAATGCATATATCTTTGTGAACACACGCAGAAGACTTAATTCAGCCCACTAAAATCGCATGAAAATCCCAAAACAAGTAGTATTCCGCTTTTCGTACACTTTTAAAGGGTAAACTTTTATGTTATGGCATCGTACCGGTATATACCTACAACAACCCTTTTTATTAACTGATTGAGATGTTAACTTTTTTCTTCTTTCCTAAAATACATGTATTTGTTTTCCTAATATAGGATTGTAAAAAGATATAAGAAATCCAAACAATCAAAAGACTTAGTTAAATTACAACAAAATATTTAAGTTTCATTGTATAAAAATTCCACAAAATAGTATTTAAGAAACAGTCGCGCGTGTATTGTTTAGCAATTATAATCATTTGATTTTGGAGTTAGAAAGTGAAACAATTATCTACAGATATTTTTCATTAAATATTCTGACTAAATATCTTTGTAATTTTAAACTAACAAAATGTGTGTTCGAATCGCACATGTGAGCGAAAAAAAGGAAAAGATTGTGAACAAATTGGCTTCTGTTGTTTGCATACGAATATACGAGTCGGTTGGTGTACGAGTTAGTTGGAGTTTGGTGTAATTCAATGAATATTCATGAGGTGAGAAATATTGATAACGCGAATATCAGGAATTACGCTTTGTGTCTATCAACGAAATGTCTTTGAAAAAACGTGAAAGTATCTGTTGATTATGAACATTTTATTTTCAAACATCGACACTAGTCTACTTTCATTATTTTGACTCTGCAAAAATCGCCGCTAGGGTCCCCGTGTGTTTACACTGTGTGCCCATACCAGCAGCAATAGCCTGTGGCTATAAATAGCCACCGTCTAAAAAGTAGGTCACTGTGACATACTTTTTGGTTGTCACTCTCCGAAAACCCAAGACGCATCAACTCATAAAGTTTGATGATTCTAAGCCAATAATTACCATAGATATTTAAATAAAGCCATAAAATGTCAAAAGAAGGTCACCATGACCTACTTTTTGGACCTCATTCTCCAAAAACCCAAGATGCATCAACTTACAAAGTTTGATAATTCTGAGCCAATAAGTACTGTAGATACTTAAAAAAGACCATAAAATGTTAAAAATAGGTCACTGTGACCTACTTTTGGGTCGTCATTCTCATGAAAACCTAAGAAGCATCATCTCACAAAGTTTGATGATTCTAAGCCAATAAATACCTAATATACTTAAACAAGAGGCCCAGGGGCCACAGCGCTCACCTGAGCACATCAGGCTTGAATTTACTCCACCCCCACCCCCCCCAGGCGTGCATCATTTGAACAAACAAGAATCTACACTACCTGAGGATGATTCCATATAAATATCACAAATCATAACTTTGCAGTACTTGAAAAGAAGATTTTAAAAGGTTTCCCTATATGTTCCTATGTAAAACTTTGATCCGCCATTTTGGCCCCACCCTACCCCCGGGGGTCATGATTTGAACAAACTTGAATCTACACTACCTGAGGATGATCCCACATGAGTTTCATCTTTCCTGGCCCAGTAGTACTTGAGAAGAAGATTTTTAAAGATTTTTCCTATATATTTCAATGTAAAACTTTGATCGGCCATTTTGGCCCCACCCTTCCCCCTGGGGTCATGATTTGAACAAACTTGAATCCACACTACCTGAGGATGATCCCACATGAGTGCCATCTTTCCTGGCCCAGTGGTTCTTTAGAAGAAGATTTTTTAAACATGCCATTAATTATTCGCTAATTCATAATTATCTCCCCTTGGAAAAGGGTCTGGTCCTTCATTTGAACAAACTTGAATCCCCTTCACCCAAGGATACTTTGTACCAAGTTTGGTTGAAATTGGCCCAGTGGTTCTTGAGAAGAAGATGAAAATGTGAAAAGTTTACGACGACAACAACGACGACGACAACGACAGACAACGGACAAATTTTGATCAGAAAAGCTCACTTGAGCCTTTGGCTCAGGTGAGCTAATAAAGCTATAAAATGTAACAAGAGGCCCATGGGCCACACCGCTCACCTGAGCACTGTGGCTAGTAAAAGTATAAATTGGTTTATTATTGAAAAAGTAAAATCCAAAAGTAGTCCCAAGAACAAGCATGGATTTTCTATCTTTGAGAAGGTGATTTTTAAAAAATTTACCTATATATTTCTATGTAAAACTTTGGGTCGGCCATTTTGGCCCTGTCCTACCCCTGGGGGTCATGATTTGAACAAACTTGAAACTACACTACCTGAGGATGCTTCCATATAAATATGATGAAGTATGGCTTGGTCATTCTTGAGAAGAAGATTTTTAAAGAATTTTCCTGTATATTTCTATGTAAAACTTTGGTCGGCCATTTTGGCCCCGCCCTACCCCAGGGGTCATGATTTGAACAAACTTGAATCTTCACTACCTGAGGATGCTTCCATATAAATATGATGAATTATGGCTTGGTCATTCTTGAGAAGAAGATTTTTAAAGAATTTTCCTATATATTTCTATGTAAAACTTTGGTCGGCCATTTTGCCCCCGCCCCACCCGTGGGTCATGATTTAAACAAACATGAATCTACATAACTTGAGTATGCTTTAATATAAATAAGATGAATTATGGCTTTGAAATTCTTGAGAAGAAGATTTTTAAAGAATTTTCCTGTATATTTCTATGTAAAACTTTGGTCGGATATTTTGGCCCCGCCCTACCCCCGGGGGTCATGATTTGAACAAACTTGAAACTACACTACCTGGGGATGCTTTCATATTAATATGATGAATTATGACTTGGTCTTTCTTGAGAAGAAGATTTTTAAAGAATTTTCCTATATATTTCTATGTAAAACTTTGGTATGCCATTTTGGCCCCGCCCTACCCCCGGGGGTCATGGTTTGAACAAACTTGAAACTACACTACCTGAGGATGCTACCATATAAATATGATGAATTATGGCTTAGTCATTCTTGAGAAGAAGATTTTTAAAGAATTTTCCTGTATATTTCTATGTAAAACTTTGGTATGCCATTTTGGCCCCGCCCTACCCCCGGGGGTCATGATTTGAACAAACTTGAAACTACACTACCTGGGGATGCTTTCATATTAATATGATGAATTATGACTTGGTCATTCTTGAGAAGAAGATTTTTAAAGAATTTTCCTATATATTTCTATGTAAAACTTTGGTCGGCCATTTTGGCCCCGCCCTACCCCCGGGGGTTATGGTTTGAACAAACTTGAATCTACACTACCTGAGGATGTTACCATATAAATATGATGAATTATGGCTTGGTCATTCTTGAGAAGAAGATTTTTAAAGAATTTTCCTATATATTTCTATGTAAAACTTTGGTCCGCCATTTTGGCCCCGCCCTACCCCCAAGGGTCATGATTTGAACAAACTTGAATCTACACAACCTGAGAATGCTTCCATATAAATATGATGAATTATGGCTTAGTCATTCTTGAGAAGAAGATTTTTTAAAGAATTTTCCTATATATTTCTATGTAAAACTTTGGTCGGCCATTTTGGCCCCGCCCTACCCCCGGGGGTCATGATTTGAACAAACTTGAATCTACACTACCTGAGGATGCTTCCATATAAATATGATGAATTATGGCTTAGTCATTCTTGAGAAGAAGATTTTTTAGAGAATTTTCCTATATATTTCTATGTAAAACTTTGGTCGGCCATTTTGGCCCCGCCCTACCCCCGGGGGTCATGATTTGAACAAACTTGAAACTACACTACCTGGGGATGCCTTCATATTAATATGATGAATTATGGCTTGGTCATTCTTGAGAAGAAGATTTTTAAAGAATTTTCCTATATATTTCTATGTAAAACTTTGGTCGGCCATTTTGGCCCTGCCCTACTCCCGGGGGTCATGGTTTGAACAAACTTGAATCTACACTACCTGAGGATGATTCTCCATAAGTTTCATCATTCCTGGCCCAGCAGTTCTTGAGAAGAAGATTTTTAAAACATGCCACCAAATTTTCATTAATTGCCAATTATCTCCCCTTGTATGAGGGCGTGGCCCTTCATTTGAACAAACTTGAATCCCCTTCACCCAAGGATGCTTTGTGGCAAGTTTGGTTGAAATTGGCCCAGCGGTTCTTGAGAAGAAGTCGAAAATGTGAAAAGTTTACAGACAGACAGACAGACAGACGGACAGACAGACGTCAAGACGGACAGACGGACGCCGGACAAAATGTGATCAGAAAAGCTCACTTGAGCCTTCGGCTCAGGTGAGCTAAAAAGTAGGTCGCTGTGACCTACTTTTTAGTTGTCACTCTCCGAAAACCCAAGATGCATCAACTCATAAAGTTTGATGATTCTAAGCAAATAATTACTGTAGATATTTAAATAAAGCCATAAAATGTCAAAAAAAAGTAGGTCACAGTGACCTACTTTTTGTTCGTTATTCTCCAAAAACCCAAGATGCATCATCTCACAAAGTTTGATGATTCTAAGCCAAAAAATACCTAATATATTAAAATAAAGCCATAAAATGTAAAAAGTAGGTCACTATGACCTACTTTTTGGTTGTCACTCTCCGAAAACCCAAGAGGAATCAACTCAGAAAGTTTGATGATTCTAAGCCAATAATTACCATAGATATTTAAATAAAGCCATAAAATGTCAAATGTAGGTCACCGTGACCTACTTTTTGTTCGTTACTCTCCGAAAACCCAAGATGCATCAACTCATAAAGTTTGATGATTCTAAGCCAAAAAATACCTAAGATACTAAAATATTAACATAAAATATTGAAACTAGGTCATCGTGACCTATATTTTGGTTGAAATTTTTTAAAGTCACAAGATGCATCTGCTGACCAAGTTTGATGATCCTACCTCTAAAGGTAATCAAAATAAGCCTTTTAAACAATTCAAAAACAAATGCCTGCAAAATACAATCAAAGTACTGAAAGTACTGATGGGAGTTGATTATTTTCTGAGCATTGTGACGTCAAAAGATAAGGGCCCTTTTCTCATGACGGCAGTCATATTGTAAAATTTGAGATGTTAATGACAGTAGCTGGCCACAACTAGCAAGAGTCGACAAAAGTTGAGGGGGAGGGGGGTTCCTATTACTATTTTTAGTATCACGTGTTCTGTGAAATAACTCCTGATTGTCCTAATTCTAGTCTTTGACAAAAAGAGCGTATTCTATATGGCAGTTTCTGTGGTCTGCATTTTTTTTTTGATAGTCAATATATTTCAACTTTTGTCATTTTTGTCAAAATTGTCACAGAGTACTCTAAGGATATTTGTTATAATACATGTACCAAACATAGGGATTTTCTCTTGAAACAAGAGGAGATACTAGGGAATCTTATCTCTAATAACAAGACTTTGTTAAAATGCCATTTTTCTGATCTGTTACAGGGTTACTCTCATGACTGTTGATGCCCTCTGGTCTCTTTTATAAGAATGTACGGTTTGAGCTTAATTGTGCCCTAAAAATTTAATGTTCTTAAAAAGTTGTGAAATTGGTTTTAACAATCATTGAGTAGATGAATATGATAGATCATTAAAGAATATGACACGAAAGGGGGTTGTTCAGGATATATGACGTAATTAATTTGGTACACTTTTAAGGTTAATGCAGAAAAGCCTCAAAACGACTCATTTCTGTGCTGATTTTCCTTTAGCCACTGTCGCTCTCTTTGATTTTTGGATATATTATGTAAACTGCTATGAAAAATCAATTATCGTTTATCTCAAAATCTCTCTGAGCGAGAGTGGCAGAGTATGTCTTCTGAAAGAAAATATTCCACCGAAAATTGATGTATACTGCCACTTTAAAGAAAATATGGGAAAATACACCAGCTATTGACGTCACAATTAGCATTTAGGAGGTCATATAAGAAAAACGACTTGTGTATTTCAAATATAAGTAGAATTGAATATCATTATTGTTTTTATGCTTGTTAGTTATCGGCAACTACCGATATTATATATATTTTAAACTTATCAGTCACATGATTATTTTTCTAGGAAAACTGGATTATACTCATGACATATTGAATACAGCAATATATTTCGTAAATATGTTATCAATGAAGCTCCTTTAATCCTTTGTGATTTTTTTTCTTTTGCTGAGAAGTTGCTATATATGAGTGGATGTGCTATAAATAGAAAAGAGAGCCCCCCTTCAGATAGTGTGCATTTTACTAAATAGTTTGGAAGTATTTGTCAGTCACACAAACGTCTACCGGGTTTAACATTAATTTTACTTTCCAACATTGCCTGAAAAGGTACAATAACCGATATTTTCTCGATTATTGTAGGAATCTTTTTAGACCATTGTTGGTATAAAAAAAGGGTCAGTCCGAAACATTGTAGCAATTTCTGTACAAACAAGTACATGTATTCATTTGGAAGGCATATTGTAGAAACCTTTGTATTTAAGACATTTTCTAGGAAGATTCAAGTTAGCAATTAGACATTTTTTAATAATATTTAGAGACAAATCTATATTTTGCCATCTGATACTAAAAATAGAATTGGGAAACCCCCTCAACCATTGTCCACACCGACTAATGGTGTCAAGCTATTGCCATTAAAATCTCAGATTTTAATGGGTACTTCCAAATTAAGCAGCAATGGCATCTACAAAGTGCCTAAAAAGGCGCAATAATCTACATCATTTTCTCAATTATTCGAGTAATCTATGTTTAAAACATTGTTGCTATAAAATGAAACAAGCGTCCATCCTCATTATTTTAGCATTTATTGTACAAACACATGCATTCTGAAAGCATGTTGTAGAAAGCATTATATTTGTTAGGACTTTTTATATGAAGCTTCCAATTAGATGAAAAAATGTCTTTTCCTAGTATTCAGACATATCTATATTTATTCACCTGATACTAAAAATAGAAATGGGAATTCCCATCAACCATTATCCATACCTGGTTAGCTAGTGGTGTCCCGATCTTGTCATTAACATATAAAATTTACAAAATATTTCCTCATTATGCAGCAGATACATCTGAAATGTGCTTGAAAAGGTGCAATAATCTACATTTTCTCAATTATTCAAATAATCTTTTTTAGACCAGTGTTGATATGAAATGAAACAAGAGTTTATCCTAAATATTGTGGCAATTATTGTACAAACAAATGTACATTCTGAGAGCATATTGTAGAAAGCTTTATATTTGTTAGGACTTCTTATAAGAAGCTTCCAATTAGAACAAAAATGCCATTTTTCCTAATATTCAGAGACATATCTATATTTAGCCACCTGATACTAAAAATAGAAATGGGAATTCCCTTCAGGGACCAACCTAGACTTAAAATTTAGAGAGACTTCACTTCTCCCTCAGAAAAAATTAGGGAGAAGTTTTAAAATTTAGGGAGACTTCTAGGTGCGCGTGACGCTCACTAATCACTTTAAAACTTTTAAAAAATGAAACAGTTTCATTTTTTATAACTAAAATACATTTCATTAATTTTTTGTATTGACATCCTAATCAAAATAATCAAAAGAATTTGATTTTCTTTTTCAATTACAATGTATATCAAGCAAAAAAAAAAAATTAATAAATAAATGAAAAAAATTATAAATTTTCTTTTTTCATTTTGCATATTAACTTTTAACACGCATTCTCTGTAAGCACCAACGAATTTCCTATAGGGCTTGGAAACGACATGTCTCAGATTTTGATGAAATTTTCACCATAGGTGTGTGTTGATACAAAACTAGCAAATATGGTGTCGGAAGTTCCACACGTGCACTTGGTTGCCATGGAGACGGATCCATAGAATTCGGCCATTTTTGGCCCATTTTGACTAAATGAAAACATGAAAATTGAGGAAATGTAAATGAATATTTATCGGTATCTAATACACTCTAACAAAATTCATTGTATCATTTGATAACATGACCTTTTAAGGTACACAGAGCATATAATCGTTTATTCTAGAAATATTCTTCCTGTAAGAAAAAGGTCGTGCAAAATGACATGGTCTCTAGAAATTTGAAAAATGGGGAAATTGGAATTTTTTGTGATCTTTGAGGCTAAATAAGAAAAATTGTCCGTGGAAATTTCCAAAATCTTATGTGTGTAATTATACTTGGGAATAAGTAGTGTCATTTCATGAAAAAACATAAGTGGGCTTTTGCTCCTATTTTTAGTAACATGTATCTATAAATAGATATATTTTAGAAAAATGTGAAAAATCAAATTTTGGCTAAGTTTTTATTGTCATTACTGCATAATTAGAATGTATGTTGTAAAATTTGAAATTTTAATGACAAGAGCTAGACACCACAATCTGGTATGGACAACGGTTGAGAAGAATTCCCACGTCTATTTTTAGTATCAGGTGGCTAAATATAGATATGTCTCTGAATATTAGGAAAAATGGCATTTTTCTTCTAATTGGAAGTTTCATATAAAAAATCTTAACAAATATTGAGCTTTAAACAATATGCTTTCAGAATGTACATGTGGTTGTTCAAAAATTGCTACAACATTGAGGATGGACTCTTGTTTCATTTTATGGCAACAATGGTCTAAAAATAGAATACTCCAATAATTGAGAAAATGTATATTATTGCACCTTTTTAAGCACTTTAAAGACACGGTTGCTGATTCATTAGGAAGTATATTGTACAATTTGAAATGTTTATGACAAGACCTGGATACCACTTGCTGGTATCGATAATTGTTGAGGGGAATTCCCCTTTCAGTTTTTAGTATCAGGTGGCTAAAAATAGATATGTCTCTAAATATTAAGAAAAATGGCATTTTGGTTCAAATTGGAAGCTTCATAAAAAAAGTCCTAACAAATATTAAGCTTTATTAAACAATATGCTTTCAGGATGTTCATGCGTTTGGTCAATAATTGCTACAATATTGAGGATGGACTCTTGTTTCATTTTATGGCAACAATGGTCTAAAAATTGATAACTCAACTATTGAGAAAACATAGATTATTGCATCTTTTAAGGCGCTTTTAGATGTAGTTGCTGCATAATTAGGAAATATTTTTTTTAAATTTTTGATGTTAATGACAAGATCTGGATACCACTAGGTGGTATGGATAATTGTTGATGGGAATTCCCATTTCTATGTTTAGTATCAGGAGGCTAAATATAGATATGTCTCTGAATTTTAGGAAAAATGGCATTTTTGTTCTAATTGGAAGCTTCATATAAGAAGTCTTTACAATATAAAGCTTTCTACAATATGCTTTCAGAATGTACATGTGTTTGTACAATATTGCCACAATATTGAGGATGAACTCTTGTTTCAATTTATATCAAGAATGGTCTAAAAATAGATTAATCAAATAATGGAGAAAATGTAGATTACTGAACCTTTTTAAGCACTTTCAAGATGTATTTGCTGATTCCTTAGGAAGTATATTGTAAAATTTGAGATGTTAATGATAATAACTTGACACCTTAAGCAGGTGTGGACAATGGTTGAGGGGGTTTCTCATATCTATTTTTAGTATCACGTGGCGTAATATTTATATGAAGTACTCTAAATATTAGAGAAAAATTGAAGTTTTATGGTTATTTGAATTTTTGTACAAAATGTCTTTATATATATAATGCTGTCTACAAAATGCCTACAGAATGATCATTTGTCTGTACACTAATTGCTACAATATTGAGGATGAACTCTTTTTTTTTCTTTCTAAAGCTACAATGATATAAATATAGATTCCTGGAATAATCGAGAAAATGTAGATTATTGTTCTTTTTCTGGCAATTTTTAGATGTTGTAGCTGCATAATTAGATAATATATTGTAAAATTTATATGTAAATGACAGTAACTGGCCACAACTACATGTAGCTAGTGTGGACAAAAGTTGAGGGGGGGGGGGGTCCTATTACTATTTTTAGTATCACGTGGCGAAAAAAAAGGCCATTCATAGAAAAACTTTAAAAAAATCTTTTCAATTGTTCTGTAAAATAATTCTTGATTGTCCTAATTCTAGTTTATGACAATGTACCTATATTTTCATCTACAAGTTTATTTTCTCCAAAGACTTTCAATATTTTTAGACGAAACGTATTCTATATGGCAGTTTCTGTGGTCTGCATTGTTTTTATAGCTACTATATATCAAGAACCCTTTGTAATTTTTCTTCAAAATTGTCACAGAGTATCTATGGATATTTGTTAAAACCAAACATAGGAATTTTCTCTTGAAACAAGAGGAGATACTAGGGAATCTAATCTCTAATAACAAAACCTTGTTAAAATGCCTTTTCACTGGTCTGTTACAGGGTTACAGCTTTATTGTGCCCTAAAAAGTTAATGTTCTTAAAAAGTTGTGAAATTGGCTTTAACAATCATTGTGTAGATGAATATGATAGATCATTAAAGAATATATGACACGAAAGGGGGTCGTTCAGGATACTAGTATATGACGTCATTAATTTCGTACACTTTAAAGTTTAATGCAGAAAAGCCTCAAAATGGCTTATTTCTGTGCTAATTTCCCTTTAGCCACCGTCGCCCTCTTTAATTTTGGGATATATTATGTAAACTGCTATGAAAAAATCACATATCGGTTATCGCAAAATATCTCTGGGCGAGAGTGTCAGAGTATGTTCTCTGAAAGAAAATATTCCACTGAAAATTGATGTATTCTGCAACTCTGAAAGAAAATACGGGAAAATACACAGGTTAATGACATCACAATTATCATTTAGGAGGTCATTTAAGAAAAAACGATTTGTATATTTTTACTGGAGGGAATTCTTTTAATTCAGAAAGAGCGAATTTTGATTTCTTATATCTCTTTCATATTTTAGAAAAATATAGGGCTGTAAATATTTTGTTTTGAAACTGTACCTTGTTCTTTGTTTCTATAAATAGAAATGGAAGTCCTTATTGATTTTGCATATTTCAAATATAAGTAGAACTGAATATCATCATTGTTTTTATGCTTGTTAGTTAACGGTTACTACCGATATTACATATATTTTATACTTAGTCACATTATTATTTTACTAGGAAAAATTGATTATACTCATGACATATGTTATCAATGAAGCTCCTTTAATCCTTTGTCATTTTTCTTCTTTTGCTGAGAAGTTGTTACATATAAGTGGATGTGCTATAAATAGAAAAGAGAGCCCCCCGTTCAGATAGTGTGCATTTCACTAAATAGTTTGGAAGTATTTGTCAGTCACACAACGTCTACCAGGTATAACATTGATTTTGCTTTCCAACATTTCCTGAAAAGGTTCAATAACCCATATTTTCTCGATTATTCTAGGAATCTTTTTAGACCATTGTTGGTATAAGAAAAAGGCAGTCCGAAACATTGTAGCAATTCCTGTACAAACAAGTGAAAGGCTTATTTTAGAAAGCTTTATATTTAAGACATTTTCTAGGAAGATGCAAATAAGCCAAAAACTGCCATTTTTTCCTAATATTAAGAGACAAATCTATATTTCGCCATGTGATATTAAAAATAGAATTGGGAAACCCCCTCAACCATTATCTACATCGACTAATGGTGTCCAGCTATTGCCATTAACATCTACAATGTACTTCCTAATTAAGCAGCAATAGCATCTACAAAGTGCCTAAAAATGGCGCAATTATCTACATTTTCTCAATTATTCGAATAATCTATGTTTCCATATTGTTGCTTTATAATGAAACAAGAGTCCATCCTCAATATTGTAGCATTTATTGTACAAACACGTGCATTCTGAAAGCATGCTATAGAAAGCTTTATATTTGTTTGGACTTTCTATATGAATTAAGCTTCAAATAAGAAGAAAAAATGTCATTTTTCCTAGTATTCAGACATATCTATATTTATCCACCTGATACTAAAAATAGAAATGGTAATTCCCCCTCAACTATTATCCATAACTGGACAGCTAGTGGTGACCTGATCTCGTCATTAAAATCTTAAATTTACAAAATATTTCTTCATTATGCTGCAATTACATCAAAAATGTGCTTGAAAAGGTGCAATAATCTACATTTTCTCAATTATTCAAATAATCTTTTTTAGACCATTGTTGCCATAAAATGAAACAAGAGTTCATCCTCAATATTGTGGCAATTTTTGTACAAACACATGTACATTCTGCAAAAATATTTAAGAAACCTTCATATTTGTTAGGACATTTCATATGAAGCTTCCAATTAGAACAAAAATGCCATTTTCCAATTATTCAGAGACATCTCTATATTTAGCCTCCTGATACTAAACATAGAAAAGGGAATTCCCTTCAACAATTACCCATACCACCTAGTGGTATCTAGATCTTGTCATTAACATTTCAAACTTTACAATTTACTTCCTAATTATGAAGCAACTACATCTAAAAAGTGCCTGAAAAGGTGCAATAATCTACATTTTCTTTATTATTCGAGTAATCTACTTTTAGACCATTGTTGCCATAAAATGAAACAAGAGTTCATCCTCAATATTGTGGCAATTATTGTACAAACACATGTACATTCTGTAAAAAAATATAATAGAAAACTTAATCTTTGTTAGGACGTTTTATATGAAGCTTCCAATTAGAACAAAAATGCCATTTTTCCTAATATTTAGAGACATATCTATTTTTAGCCCCCTGATACTAAAAATAGAAAGGGGAATTCCCCTCAACAATTATTGATACCAGCAAGTGGTATCCAGGTCTTGTCATCAACATTTCAAATTTTACAATTTACTTCCTAAGGAATCAGCAATCACGTCTTTAAAGTGCTTAAAAAGGTGCAATAATATACATTTTCTCAATTATTGGAGTATTCTATTTTTAGACCATTGTTGCCATAAAATGAAAAAAGAGTTCATCCTCAATAATGTAGCAATTTTTGAACAACCACATGTACATTCTGAAAGCATATTGTTTATAGCTTTATATTTGTTAAGACTTTTTATATGAAGCTTCCAATTAGAACAAAAATGCCATTTTTCCTAATATTCAGAGACATATCTATATTTAGCCACCTGATACTAAAATTAGACATGGGAATTCTCCTCAGCCGTTGTCCATACCAGCTAGTGGTGTCTAGCTCTTGTCATTAAAATTTCAAATTTTACAACATACCTTCTAATTATGCAGTAATGACATTAAAAACTTAGCCAAAATTTGATTTTTCACATTTTTCTAAAATATATCTATTTATAGATACATGTTACTAAAAATAGGAGCAAAAACCCACTTATGTTTTTTCATGAAATGACACTACTTATTCCCAAGTATAATTACACACATAAGATTTTGGAAATTTTCGCGGACATTTTTTCTTATTTAGCCTCAAATATCACAAAAAATTCCAATTTCTCCATTTTTCAAATTTTTAGAAACCATGTCATTTCGCATGACCTTTTTTTTTACAGGAAGAATATTTCTAGAATAAACGATTATATGCTCTGTATACCTTAAAAGATCATGTTATCAAATGATCCAATGATTTTTGTTAGAGTGTATCAGATACCAATAAATATTCATTTACATTTCGTCAATTTTCATGTTTTCATTTAGTCAAAATGGGCCAAAAATGGCCGAATTCAATGGATCCGTCTCCATGGCAACCAAGTGCATGTGTGGAACTTCCGACACCATATTTACTAGTTTTGTACCAAGACACATCTATGGTGAAAATTTCATCAAAATCCGAGACATGTCGTTTCCAAGATTTTTTGGTGCTTACAGAGAATGCGTGTTAAATCAATTCGATGTATGATTGATTGATTTATATTGTTTAACGTCCCTCTCAAGAATTTTTGACTCATATGAAGATGCCATCACTTGTCGGTGGAGAACTGCAATTTTTTTACTTATACTCGGCACCCAATGACCAGAGAGAGAGAGGGGTCTTTTTTCGAGCCAGCACCTACACGGTCTCATCTAAAGGATCAGTCTCCAAGTCTTTCGGTGCATGGGATTCGAACCTGAATTTGATGTGTGTAACCTTGCCCACTTTCCAAATTATACTTATATTAATGCTTCGTGATTGAGGCATGTGTTCAAGAAGCAAGTGCATAAGTGAATTTCGTGATTTTACAGAGTCAAAGCGGTATGGTTTGTTCTACTGTAAATCACTTTTAATTAGAAATTTATTTCCGCGTAACTAAGCAAGACAGCGTAA
>NW_026921459.1:0-18487 GCF_032062105.1 Saccostrea cuccullata | reverse complement strand
GTACGCATCTTTTATCCGCAACTCCTCTCATACCACTGAATGATTTGATGAGACTTTCAGTCACAGAATCTTCATGACATATTCCCATTGCGCACCTCCTATTTTACTTTTTGATCCGACACATATTTTGGGTTTCCCATATAGCAAAATATATAGACACTGCCATTATACTCAGTATTCATATGGGTATCATTTAGCGAGTTCATTGCTAACAGTACCTCTAGTTTGTCAAGGACCAATAACATTCAAGAAATCTATCGAAAGTAACATAAAACGAAGGACTTTCTACACTGTGTACAGCATTTTTGACCATTATGTAACCAGAAGTCTCTGTCGAGACTGTAGCTCTACTGGTTTGTACTTAAAATAAACAAAGAGTAAAGTAACAGTTAAGACTTAAAACTTAACAAAAGCAATATATATATAGAATAATGATCCTTGATTAAATCTCTTTTTGAGACAAGACTGCAATAAGACTACAACTGTAGGAATAGCTTTTAATAAAATTTTACAGAATTTTCAATTTAAATTACTATGGCAACATAAATCATCAAAATCAAAAAACACAAAACTGATAATTATGTATCTCAGTGTAGTCTGCTTGTGTGCCAAGTTATATTAAAATTACACCAAAACTGTAGGATTTTGAATGTATTTTTTAAAAATTCTATTTTTAGTAAAAAAGGCAACATCATTCATTGAAATCAAAAACCAATATATAGAATTATGTATCTTAGTGTAGTCTACTTGTCTGCCAAGTTATATTGAAATCAGAACAAAACTGTAGGAAAAGTAGCATTTTGAAAGAATTTCACAGAAATTTCTATTTTTATTAACCACGGCAACACCGTTCATCGAAATCAAAAACCAATATACATAACCATGTATCTCAGTGTAGTATACTTGTGTGCCAAGTTATTTAAGGAATAACTGTCTTATTTTTCGAATTCATGAAGTGATCAATGGATTGGCTTGTGTGATAATTTGCATAAACGCCGAAGGCGTTTATGCATAAGATTATCACACAAGCCAATCGATCTGATCATCTTCATGAATTCGAAAAATCTGACAGTTATTCCTTATATTTACATGCTTTGATTCCGCCAATCCACGGGCTCCAAGCCTGCTTCTCTCTAGGTGTTGTCCCGCCCTGCATGTGGTTTTCTTTGGAACCGCGCCAAAACATTCATGAGGAAATCAATTACATTTACAGTTGGTAATTTTATCTCGGACAAAGACATTGGAAATGTAAATATATTGAAATCAAACTAAAACTGTAGAAGAGTAGCATTTTGAATGTTTTCAAAGAATTTCTATTTTTAGTAACCACGGCAACACCGTTCATCGAAATCAAAAACCGATAGAATTATGTATCTTAGTGTAGTCTACTTGTGTGCCAAGTTATATTGAAATCAGACTTAAACTGTAGGAGAAGTAGCATTTTGAATGATTTTTACAAAAAATTCTATTTTTAGTAACCACAGCAACACCGTTTATCGAAATCAAAAACCGATAAACAGAATTATGTATGCTAGTGTAGTCTACTTGTGTGCCAAGTTATATTGAAATCAGACCAAAACTGTAGGAGGAGTAGCGTTTTGAAAAATTGTTTACAGACGGACAGATAGACAGAAGGACGGACGACGGACGCATTACTATAGCATAAGCTCTTCTAGTCTCTGACTAGTAGAGCTAAAAACTACGCTTTTTGATATCATCAACAAATCCTTCTTGATGAAAAATGGAAGTAGGAAATTTTCGTATATATCTTCTGGCTGGTCATCAACAAAATTACGTTGTTAAAATTCGGTCAAATTCTGCACAAAATTGCTCTGAAGTTGATCTATTAAGGATACTACAGTTCCTAATTGACGACATTAAGTCTTCGGCGACCAAGTATTCCAACAAAATGTTGAATTACTATGGGCATATAATGTGCTCCTTTATTAGCCGACTTGTTTATATACTTCCATGAAACAGAAATTATTTTGAATAAATATTACACGCCAACTAGATGCTCAAGATTTGCTGTGGTCCTTGACTCGACATCTATTCTTCTGTCGACTCGATATATTTCATTGAAAGAAAGGACACTATAGAGTCTGCCACAGTTGTTTCATTTTTGGATGTTTGAATGATCGTAGACAAGGACCAGCTAAAAAACTGATTTTTTGATAGACCCGCGGAAAATTACCTGGAAATTTAGATGCATGCAATTTACACATTTTCCATCTATTAGAGTCAAACATATTGATGATAGACAGTGTAATATGGACGGGTACCAGCACCTTCTGCGAAACAGGACCTCAGTTTATACGGTCTCATCCAAAGGACCGGTCTCCACGTCCTAGAGTGGGATTCGAACCCGCCACGTAAGGATCAACTCCTTACTTCGCGACTCTAGAGCAGACGCTCTAACCACTGCGCCACGCAGGCGATTAAGAAATTTGATTCTCCAGAAAAATGTAGATCTTGGAAGTAAGCAGGGAAGTTTTTGAGTCTTGACCATCGTCGGAACCCAAAGGTTTTCTCTCCGTTACACTGCATTTAAATTCAGATTTAAATTCTGTAACGGAGAGAAAACCCGTTGGTTCCGACAACGAGTGTTGACAAGCCCTGGTTAACCTTTTTCAGTCAAGAAGATAAAATATCTCCTGCCATTCCAGAAATAAATATATACACAATGTATTGTTTTGTAAAGGCATGGATAGAAATTACCTCTCCCCCTTTAGAGTCAAATGTTCTTTCCCTGAAAGAATGTATTTATATATATTCTATAACATTTGCGTTAAGATTGAAAATTCTGATCTACATCGATCATTTTCAGACTATAATTTGGTGATGGAAAGTGTATTTTGGATCATGCATTATACCTGTATACAGATGTATATAGATTCACACCTAATGTAGGAAAATAGCCTAGGCTGATTGAAAATTAACTTCAAACTAGAATTTCAATCCAATGGTTCCTCAGATCGCACGAAAGCTTGCTTTATGTAACTTTGTAAGAGTCTGAAACATTCTGTTCTCTGAAACTGTGAGACCCTGCAATTTAACCGGTAGGCTGTTTTGTGTACGGAAAAACTTGGTTATTAAATTCCACTGATTTTAGAATAGTTGTACTGTTCTGTCTAAAAATATATACATCGCATTCTGTATCACAGTCAAAAACATCATTTCAACAATACGCATTCTTTATTTTGAGAACAAGGAAATAGTACAAATCATAAGAGATTATAACCATGGCAACAATAAACAATACAATAATGATATATGGATGTAAATCTTAGATAAAAAGATACAAAATGGCAGTCAACCTTATTACAATAAACGCCTTTGTTAATATAGGGTGAAGGTCAACTTAACAGACAGAGGGAGTTTTTGTCCAAATACATGTACTCAGAAACATACGGACACATATCAAACACCACTGGAGGGGAGTTAAAAGGGGTAAATACAGGGAGCTGGAAGAAATATTTTAGGTAATACAGAGGAGTGCATCAGAAAACGGGGGGGGGGGGGGTTAGGTGATGCTTATTTATAAGGGATAGATATAAGTATAAGAGTGTGGGAAATGAGGTGTTTAGAGCTCGAGGTAACAGAGAAATATTGGAAGGTACTTGGAAATATCTACAGACGATACGAAAATATCTGTAGGTGACGAACACACTGGAAGCACAATGAGAGAATGTCTTGAAATACTGACGGTAAAAATGGCTGATCGATTCTGTTGTCAAGGTGATGACCTCAGTAGTCACGGTAACTACCTCTCTGACTGACAGCCTTTTTGATTTTATCTAAGACCAGCGGAATGTTCTGTTTGTACAACCTCTCGTTACTTATATCGATATACGAGAATTTGGCCAGGATTTTTCGCACCTGTTCAGGTGCGTTTTCCTGCGGAGAGAACCGAAGCAGGACCGGAATGACAGGTTTGTTGAAGGTCTCGGCCAAGGTCAGATCCTTCTTACAGTTGTCGCTCTGGAGGTACTTGGGGGTGATACAGCTGAGAACCACGGAGGCCGCCTTCATGTTCCGCTGGATCTGACTCTGTAACGTCTCGGAGCTCCCGTCGTGGATCCCCACACTGCTCCGGCTGGACTTGCTGCTATGACCCCGGGGAGGCTGGGTCATGGACACGTCGGCCCAGCACGGCAGGTTATTGTTCTCTAACAGCTGTTTAATGTCCTCTACTTTCCCCTGCATGTCCCACTGGTAGCTGATAAACACCTGGGGGTCACCTTCCGTGGGGGACCGGGCCACCACGCCATCTAGGAAAAAAAGATCTTAGATGTGAATGGTTAAAACAGAACTCGAAACCGAGAATAATTTGCAGGTTCTCACAAATAAAATAAATGTATGCCTTTGATGGGAATTGAGAAATTACAAAGACTGTTTGAACCCATATTGTCTGGACAAAATGTGAATCGGGATTTTGACCAATTCTGAGGCTACGGTCAAAATCAACAAAGGTGGTATTCAACATAACCCATATCTTAATCTAGAATGGGGTTAAATTGTATTTCAATTGGATCAAAAGTCAAGGTCAACTTCCTTTGCAACATTGAAAAAATCTTTTCTGATTATCGAAGTTTTAAGAAAACGTCTGTGAGAACTGACTGGGCAGTAAACCTGTAGTCATGTGCAGTGATTCCGTGTACATGTCTTCGTTGACCAGTATATACATGTATACATTTAACATTTATAAACTTCAATATTAGATGTGGTTTTCTAAAACAAACATTTTGTAAATTGAAGATAATTAATTAATCATACTGACTTCTGGAGTAGGCCAGCATCTCCAGTGGCTTCAGACCCTCCGCCATTTTGTTGAGGTAGGACTGTTCTAGCACCACCCCCGGGACTCGCCTCAGGGGCTTGATGTGGTGCTCCAGCACGTCCAAGCTCTCGTTATACATCTTGGTCTCAAAGTCCACGGCGGGACACTCCCCTGGTCAGACAAAAAGATAATAAACAATGTCACACTCACCTAGTCAGACAAAAAGGTATGGGAATGAAATTAACGAACTTAACGTAGAGAAAATAGTATATGTTGTGTATGCTGATCATCAGCTGTTAAGATAACCGATAAGCAGATGAGCAATATTAGAGAAGAGGAAAATATGTAATGTGTTGAATCATTTTTTTTCTACTAATCAAATGTAGTATAAGGTTATGAGACACACCTCAGCATTGCCGTTCTTACTTTTTAAGACGTTCATATTGAATTTACTGATCACTACCCTTGTCCAGACTTTCATGAATGCTGTATCCTTGATATACACTACTAATTTTAATATAATATATAGATACACACGGCCGGTGTAAAGACGAATAATGACCCCCATCGAATAATGACCGGGGGTCATTTTTCGACAGCGAAAAATGACCCCCGGTCATTATTCGACGTAGAAAAATGACCCTTTTGCCCGTAGAAAAAGTGTCACTTCCCTAAAAATTTGCAGAATCCACGTGAAGAAAAATGACCCCCGTAGAAAAATGACCCCCTGTAGATTAAAGCTAAAATTTTTAGGGGGCAAAAAAAAAAAATTGGATAAAGAAGCATATTGGTCAAAATGCTCACCTGAGCTTATTGGGAATAAACTGATGATATGTTGATCTCATAACATTATACAATTATAGCTATATTTTAAGGTAAATGCTAGATTCAGAATCTAAAGGAGTAAAAGATTTATCAAGCCTTAAGGGTTAGGTAAACATTGTTTTTTGATGGTGGAAATCATCGAACTGACAGAAAAAATCAGCAGTATTATATATTATTATATCCTCCGCTTGAAAAGCGGGAGGGTATATGGTGATTGGGATGTCCGTCCGTCCGTCTGTTACGCTTTGAGGTATCCATCTCTTATCCGCAAATCCTCGTTTATATAAAAAGATGTGTTTGTGAAACAGCTATGCCCCTGTATGGCAACATAGCGAAGATTAAACTTTTCTTAAATGCAATTTAAATATATTGTTACCCGAAGTAGGGTCTTCTCACAAGAAATACAACTGCAAAATAGGAAAGCCCTAGCACCACTTGTTCAAAAGTAATTGCTAAGGATAAGTTTTTGAAAGGTAGGTCAAACTCAAAGGTCAAAGTTGATGATTTCTTAAGAAAATGTGTAATGTAACATGGATTACATATGTGACGTATGAATACCCTAGCCCTTACCCTTCAAAAGTTATGGCCAAGGTAAAAAAAAATCATAAGTATGGAAAACTAACGGTCAAGGTCAAAAGGTCAAGGTTTTTAGTATCCAATGAAAGGTAATGCCAAAAAACTACATATTTGAAGTATGAGAGTACTAGTATCTACCGTTTAAAGTAAAAATTTGGCATTTTTGTGTAAAATGGGACAAACTCCAAGGTAAATGTCAAAAGGTCAAATTTGGTGGTACCCAAAGTAAGGTCTTGTCACAAGGAATATACATATTAAATATGAAAGTCATAGCTCCAATAAATGAAAAGTTATGGTAAAGGTTAAGGTTTTTGCAGACAAACAAACCGCCAGATAGACAGACGGACATACAGACGAACACGATAAAACTATATTACCCCGAATCTTCGATTACGGGGACATAAAAAGAAATTGTCTTCAATTAACTTTTCATATTAATATACATTATAAAGAAAACGTTACAACAATGAAAATGTCTGTTCTGATTTCCATATCAAATTCTCTGAAAAAATATACTCAGAACTGAGTAAAAGGGTGGAGTAAAACATGAATTAAGGTAGAACCTATGCCGGAAAAGTCTTTGTCACAAGATTTTCAAATTTTTCAAAATAGTAAATTAGTACTTGCTTTTCAATCATTTAAGATATCATGATATGTTTCCTTATTTTTGAATCTAGAACAGGCTGTGAAACTTGGTATGGTATTTACATACTGCGACTTCACATTTTCAAATACTTTTAGGGGTACTTGTCATAAAGGGAATATGAAAAATATATACCTTTCCCCTCTAACTAATGAAAGATAGGTTATTTACCGATACTCATATTCTTGACCTTTTTGCACTTACACGGGATTTAATAAATAAATGACTGTTTGGGGTTACTTTCAGATTAAATATTTATCAGAAATTGTACTTTTTCTTTTAAAAATAAGATCATATTTAATAGAAAAATTGTAATCAAACACCAAGAATATGAGTAGGTAACAAATAATTGTTAAAAGGAATGCACATCATTTCATTATAGATATCACAAAAATGTACACACGATCAAACGATCTACAACGCATACATCTTTGACTTAGACACATTTCATCAAGATATTACACTATATAGCTGGCAACTAAAGATTTCTTACGATTTATGCATTCCTTCAAAATGGTTACATACCATTCAAATTATTACGAAAGTTGTATGTACATTATTATTTCATTACACTAGATAGTCTTGGGTTTGTCAACTTCAGGTCTAGATCTAGTAAATAAAAGGTGCCTTCATATTTTCTCTTATTCCAGAAATATATTGCCATTAAGCATTATAAACCAAAAATATATGAATTAAATCAAGATTATGTTGGCATGATTGAATTCTGTGAATTTCAAAATGCAGTTTTTTCTACCATTTTTATTGAAGCTATCAAGTACGGGAAAAAGTAGCATTGAATTGATTATGACGTCTTAATGGGTTAGCACAGGTTAAACACATTTACAAGTTATGATGTCATACGAAGTAGGTTCTACGTTAAAAGAAATGTAATGAATACTGTGTGCTAAATCAAAAGATTATGTCTACATGTATCGTTTTTGCATTAGAATGACAGTGTATTTTACACTAGCCCATAGCTTTACAGAGCATATTTTTAGGTCTTATACTTACCCAACCCCCATTCTTATTTAGAAGGAAGTCGATATTGAACAAAAGCAAAAAAAAACCATCCTACCTTTATTTTTCTATAAGAAGGGATTAATTTTCAAGTATACCTCCACCAACATTTAAAGTATGCTTTAATCATGGCGAAGTAAATTATGATATGATAGTACTTGTGTGAAGGCTTAACTTCATTTCAATATTTTATCTAGAGCCTCTTTCAGAAAGGTGTAGAGAAAGCTATAGAGTTTTATTTATATTTCTGTTTTTCATTTATTATTATTTTTTTTGTTTTGAATTAACGTAATGCTCTTTTTTTTTGGGGGGGGGGGGATAAAAATTTCTTTCTCTTTCATGGTCAAATAGGATTTGCCAAACTTAAACAAACTAAAAGTTGAAATGACGGAAAAATTTAATTTTTCCTATTAAAGGGTATTTAAACCTGATTTTTGCATGGTTTGATTTCTAAAAACAAGTGGAATATCATTCTTTAAGCAAACATTATAAGGAGGAATATTAAAAAGAAATGTTATTTACTTGACAATTAAAGATATGTATGCCGTGTTAAACAGTATTTTTGCACAGCTGAAACTGAACAAAAATTTCTGAAGTATAATAAGCTACCAAAAATGAAGCATTCTTGCAAATTCGACAAAATTTATTAGGTATGAACAAAGTACTGGTAAGGAAAAGAACACGATATTCTCATGCATATTTATAAAGGACTGAGGTTTATCCTGGATCTGCGCATGTGCGCGGGAAAAGCATCGCGAGAATCATCAGGTCGAGGAAAATATTTTTTGTGACGTCTGTTCAGTGAGGGACACAAATAGACCAATCAACTCAATGAGTTGCATTTAATACATTTATGGGTTACTACATAAAATACTACATGTGTTTTTCAAAAAGGCTAGTTTTTAAAATCGCTCTCAGAAAGACTTGATGCATTATGTACATTATTATCTACTAATCCCATGCTCATATTTGCATACAAATGATTAGCAATGATGAAAATTAAAGTTTTCCCCACTCCATTGTACAAGTCCGTTTGTTTAGAGTTTCCCCGTGCTGTACTGCTAGTGGACATTTTCGGTTGGGTGAACATTTACAGATCTTCAGTATGGAGCGCATTATGCGCAAAAAATATTTTATGTCAAGTACAATATATGGAAAGTAATTTAAACTGCTATGTTTATGAATGGGATATCGTCAATTATCCCTTTGGGTTTTTTTTAATATGAACTACATAACATATGTAGATGAAACTTACATACCATACATCTTGCCTTCTTAGAAATATAGTTGGGTAATAAAATAAAATTGGTCAAGGAATTCCAGGCCTCTAAAACTATTCCAGTTTGAGGGCACAACCAAGCATTTCGATGAACATCATTAAGAAAAATTAATTCAGGTAGGTAGCATCGTTTTTTTAAGTAGGTGGGGGATAGAACAGTTAGAATAAAAATCAACTAGCTCGAAGAAATCTGACAAGTAAAATAGGTTCCAATATCTTTCACTACTAAATTTTATTCATTCACTACAATTTACTGCCAAACTCCAAATTTCACTTTCGAATTAGCCCGAGCCAATGCTGATAACCTACTTGCAAGATTTTTTATATTATTTTGAAGGGGTCAGAAATACTGTGGTTCATATGTAAAGAATATAATTATATTATTTAAGTAGTATTCTGGTTTTGGCATTCGGTATATTGTGCAGATTTATACATGATATTCTGTGGAATACTTTTTGTTGTTTTGAACCATTAAGAAATGCAGAATCCAATGTATCTAATAACCATTTTGATTGATCAAATTATTTCATTTGTTTGTATCAGTTATTTCATTTTGGCACAACATGGTTTCCACACTTCTTTATCTATGGTCGCTGACATCTGTAGAAGTTTACCCAACCGAAAATGTCCATTGAAAAGACAATTGCACGTGATTATTCCTCGGTACAAAAAGCAACCAACTCTGAGGTGTGCTCATGCATTGACAATCCCTAACTCACGTGTTTGTAGTAAAAACGTAGTAGACCATCATGCTTTTCGGTTCATTCCCGAGATTGGACCATTGTTTGCTGTAAACATGCGAGACAACGTGATCATGAATATTTCAATAAGAGGCGGTTTTTTATCCGACACGGAGAGAAAATAATTTTTACCAAATAATATTTCATAACTTTTAAAAGTGATGGAGTGGAATTGTCTTATTTGCAGAAAGTATATAACTTATATAACTTGATGAGACACCACATATATTTATTACTTTTAAAACTAGAAGTACTGTGAGCAATGAGCTCACTAAATGATACCCCCCGCCTCCCATATGAATAAAATGGCTGTGTCTTGTTACACAGGAAACAGGAAAGATGTTTTGATTTGGAAAATCTAAAATATATGTCAGATCAAAAAGTAAAATAGGAGGTGCACAATGGCAATATGTAATAAAGATTCTGTGAAAGATTCATTAAATTTCCTTCAGTGGTATGAGAGGAGTTACGGATAAGAGATGGGTACCCCAAAGCGTAACAGACGGACGGACGGAATTAACGATTACTACATACCCTCGCGCTTTTCAAGCGGGGGGTATAATAAAACACTAATACGGCATATATAGCTTTAAAGAATCTCTTTTCAAACACAATTTTAGCATTGAAAGACTACGTGAATCTCTTAATTATTTCATACGACTTTTTGTATTTTTCTGGTTACAAAAAATGTAAAAATTAGTTTCGCTGTGAAAAAGATATCAAAGAGTGTATATTTTGTATCACTTTAAAGGGGGTCATTTTTCAATGGGGGTCATTATTTTATAGGACTAACATATAAAATAATGACCCCCTAGGACCCTTTTTCTACAAAAAATGATTTTTTTCTACGGGTGGGGGTCATTTTTTGTCGTTGAAAAATGAACCCCCGGTCATTATTCGATGGGGGTCATTATTCGTCTTTACACCGGTGTGACCCATCGACTGGGAATGCTTACTCCTCTATGGCACCTGGTCCCACCTGTTTTGAGAGCTCTGCTTTGCTCTGCTCCCATTTTGTATTGTTTTAATGAACTTTTGAGCATAATTACGGTCCTTCTCCATGCATATATTTCATGTTAGTCTAGAATATTGTAATGATAATATCTTATTATTAATACGGTTTAACATTTTGTGATTAAAAAAAAATTGTGTATGGGTTATTTTCGTAGAAGTCGAATTCATAAATTTATTACTGAATCTGTGTGATTCGTATATTCAAATGGTGATCAATACTGTGCAACTTTAATCATCGCTAATATATCCGGTATTTCCCGTGCAAAAATTATCACTTTTTTGGACAGATGTTTTAACGAAACATTAATTCTAGGTTATTTTTTTTGATTTTTCATATGTAATGCATTGTAAATAAGTACATTTAAGAAGAAAAATTTATGAAAAAATTCTTTTGACCTGGGGGTGTATATTCAAGGGGGGGGGGGGGGTGTCATGTCCACAAGTACCTGTGCTTTTACTCTCCAACTGAACACTGACACAGCATGTCATATTTGTCACAAACATTTTTAAAATTCAAAATTAGCGTAATTGATGATGTGTATAAAGAAAATTTGATTGTTAGACCCCCTCAAAAAATAGGATTTTCTAGTGTGGACAATTTTCCTATTTAATAAATAGCCTTGTAAATTGAAATTTGTTCTACAGAAATTAGTTATTATATTTATGGAAAATGTCCAACACCTTTATTAAACGTACTTTCAATGCATTTTCATTTTCTGATAATGAAACAACTCTCTATCTATAATCAACGTCCATTTCAACCAATTGCTTAATGTCCACTCACTGAATAAGTCTTTATAGCATGCCTTATCTTGGAATTTGTAAGCTACATGAGGGTTTTCTTAAGCGTGTTTAAGGTGCTATGCGTATGGTAACGATGTTTTATAAAATATTGAAGTCAAGTTAATGTCTCTCCGTATTACAGTAGGTATAATTCCTTCCGGTTATACATATATGTACCAAATAAAATTCACCTGAATTTTTTAAAAAAAATGTTCACTTTCACAAAAGCGTAATTAATATATAAATCGGTCATTACCCCCTCCCCTTCCCTTTCCTATTTACAGCTCATTGCCTTTTCTCGCAACTAAATGTACCAATATCTAAACTAAAATTGTTGGGCAACCAACTTATTGGTTTGGCGTTTTCTTTGGTCTGAGGACAGATCATCATGTTTACTTGATGATCATGTTTACTTTACTTTGAGGACAGATCATCATGATTACTATATTTTGAGGATAGGTCATCATGTTTACTTTATTTTGAGGGCAGATCATCATGTTTACTTTACTTTGAGGACAGAACATCATGTTTACTTTACTTTGAGGACAGATCATCATGATTACTATATTTTGAGGATAGGTCATCATGTTTACTATATTTTGAGGATAGGTCATCATGTTTACTATATTTTGAGGATAGGTCATCATGTTTACTATATTTTGAGGTCAGATCATCATGTTTACTATATTTTGAGGACAGGTCATCATGTTTACTTTATTTTGAGGGCAGATCATCATGTTTACTTTACTTTGAGGACAGAACATCATGTTTACTTTACTTTGAGGTCAGATCATCATGTTTACTATATTATGAGGACAGGTCATCATGTTTACTGTATTTTGAGGACAGACGATCATGTTTACTTTACTTTGAAGACAGATCTTGATGTTTACTTTACTTTGAAGACAGCTCTGATGTTTATTTTACTTTGAGGACAGCTCTGATAATGTTTTCCTCACTCTGAGGACAGATCATGTTTTCTCATTCTAAATGTGGACTATGTGTGTGTTTGTGCTTTAGGACAGATGTTTTCGTTACTTTGAAGAAAGAACATACTAATTTGCTTTATTATTAGGGTGGATGATTTTTTTATCCAAGGACAGATCGGAATTTTTTACATCGAGATCAGTCATGGTTTCTTCTTTGAAATACAATCAGAATGTTTACTTTTATGCCACATCAGAACAGATCATCCTGTTTTCTATACTTTGATGATAGATTAGTATTTATTTCTATGCGATATATGCAGCAGTAACTGAGCTAGGTTGCTTAATTTTTTTTTATATCGAAAGCACTTAGTATCCATGTTAGTTATTCCTATACCTTAGCAGCTAAAGGAGATCATAGCTATTACTTGTAGCTTCCAAATTCTTTAAAAGAATGAGATATTACTATTCAATTAGATACAATAAATGTAAAATTCATACATGATTGTTTACCTAAAACTGCTTTCAAGGAGGCTCTTAAATTTATCCAGACATTTTTAAACATGGCCGACACCAGCTTCTTCCCCAGCCAATAAGCAAACAGCACTTCATGAAAAACAAAGGGTGACCCCGTGGCTGCCTCGGTGAGTAGGACGATGACCTGTGTTGCCATGGCAATCTGTGGTCCGTTTATCTGCAGGAACTCTTCTTTTGATCTCCCTAGCTTCACACTATCATGGTGAATTACCTAAATATATTAAGTGTACATACTTATTCTTAATAGTTAGCCATTTCAGTTTATAAAACAATGAATTTTAATCAAACGTAAACACATAGCTTCAACTACATAAACAAAAAAAAACATGTCAAATAAAACATATTCAGTTGCTTTTACTTTTTCAGTGTCTGCTCCACTCCCCCTCCAGAAAGTTTATTTGTATAAAAATAAATGCATATGATGTGACTTTTAAAGACAAAAAAATAGCTTTTATATGGAATTGTACATTTTCCCTATCTTAAAATTCAGCTTCTACTTTCCCATCCCACCTCTGATCAAAAGTTTTGTTAGCTGTTGAAGCAATAAAAAAATTCTGCATCAACCATTTGCCCTGAAATTGCTAGATCTCATTTTTGATCCCCAGTTGAGGGAAATTTTAATTGGGTCTATCCATTTATCTGTCACTCTGATTATGTGTAACATTTTTCTTTCCAGAAAATATCTCAAAGTCTTTGAGCATATTGAGCTTTGAGCTTATTTGCAATGCGCAGCTTTATATATATCCTAACTCCTGTGGACTTAAAGAAAGACTCCTATTGATTTTGAAGTAAAAAGGTTACCGGGTATATTTTGCCAAAAAAAAAAAAAAACTGTTTTCAGATGACAACTTGAATTTTCTTTGAACTTCTTCAATGAATTTTTATACCCTAGCTAATTCCAATGACTTCAAGAAAACCCTTATTGATATTTAGGGCAAATCACGGTCAAAGTCAGAAATTCATACATTGCAAAATATCTTTCAGAGCTCTAGTTTTTTTTTTTTCTTTTTATATCCCATGCTTTCAGAACTTTAGGTTTTTTTAGGGGGGATTTGCAATGAAGTTTTAATAACATTAGTCAACAATACGATTTTAAGATGTGCACTGATGATTTTGACATCAAGATGTCAAGGTCAGAAATTCATATCTTGCAGATAATTAACAGTTTTCACTGACAATCAGTGACAGATGATACATTAAAATAATAGTTCTCTGAAAGCCTACGAAATGGAATTTAAGGTCATCATTTAAGGCCAAGAGTTGAAAGGTCAAGGTCAATCATTTTTTTCTTCTCTCCATCTGCATTTTAAGGTTTTTCACTTTCTTTTTTTCTTAGGAGCTAGGGAACACAATTAAATTTCCCAAATTAGCTTGCTCCCCTTGACTTCTTTTACATAAAATTTATTACCTCAAATATACAGGTGGAGTAGAAAATGTGTTTTACAAATGACTACTTCGTCTGTTTATCTGGGTTTTGTTCATCCTTTAAATTTTAATAAGTTAGAAAAATTCATACTTACCATTTTGAAATTATAAAGTAAACTTAGCAGACACCCTGTCTCCTATTTCATATACTCTTTAATATTGAATTCTGTACAACACAAAGGTTTTCCAGATTAATTTTGTGCTTTGTTTAAGCTTAATTGCTGAGATTTTTTTTTCTTTTGGGGACTATTAATACAGAGATTAGGTTGGGTCCACAAACAAATTATCATATTAATCAAATGATCCTTTAAATTATTTTCACAGACCAGTCTTTGTTTTCCAGACAGTTGTAAATAAGTACTCGTGTCTGTAATTTGTTTAGCTCATTTTAAATTACAACTTCTCTCTTTCAAGAGTTCTTACAGATATTTAAATCTAAAAACATTTATTTTTGGTTTGGTTTTTTGTGAAGACACCCCGATTATCTAGATTTAATGACAAGTACTTCTTACATTTCTGTCAGCGCTCATCACAATGTTTTAACAGATCATTACGGATTTAAAACAGATCATTCGGGCATTTAAATGGATCAATCCTAACATCAATTGTAGTAAAGTAAGAAATAGAACAAATTCTAAAACTGATATCTAACTAAACAGGAAAGCATTTAAATGTGTTTGACTTGAATCCCAATCCCATGTACTTTGATCCAAATTGGAAAATGAATTCTGGTGTTCTTTTATGATCATGCTGGTGGATTTAGATAATGCACTAGCTGTCTTGGTTATGGAGAACATGTATTTTGAAAAAAAAAACACACACACAAAAATTGCATTGGTTTCAACATACCCTGCTCTGAAATACAAAAAAACTTGGAAACTCATGGGTATGTGTGATTCATCTACTTGCCCATATAGGGAGTGCTTAATAAAACCCTGGTCATAAATCATGGCCAGCAGTACTCCCAAATCATGACCACTTCACATAAATACAAAGTGAAATTTAATTTACAATCCATTGTCAACCCTTGGTAATCAATATTTCCAAAAGAAACCAACCAGACAAATATTTTTACAATCTCTGCCTAATCTGTATGAAAGTGATTTTTTTCAATTGAATATTGGTTATATTCACACACACATATATATATAAGAAAACTGCACCTAAATTGACCTTGAAAAGGAACTTATTAAATCTGTATCAAAGCCTGACACAAAGTGTCAATAATACACAATATCCTCAATAAATTGGAAAATTGAAAAGTTTTAACTGCAAGCATATGACCATGTGTTATCAATCACAAGCTAGACTACATGCCTTATAATGAAAAGAAATTTTTTTTTTACCGTGGGTTTTATATCAAGGTAATTCTTAATATTTGTTGACTGACATTTATTCTGATAAATATGTTCATAATTTGTCCTTTGTGTCAAGTATTACTTGTGTTCTTAGGACATTGACTAACTCATCTAATCGATTGTTTTATAGTTCATGACACACTTTGACAACAACATGAAAGCACAAAACAGAGCAAGCATAAGTTCTACCGCAGTACATATATGGGGACCAAAAGGTACCCTGATGATGGTTTTCAGAGAGTAGAGGTGTTTTATCACCTGTATTATATTCTACTACAGTAACACACAGTTTTTGTACACCTGTTTTTCTCACCTGTAAGTTCTTTTTCTTGAGATCAGTTTTAATGTTCTGTGCCAGCCTGACGTCAGTGGGGTCGTATATAAGATAGATGACATCAGGTTTGGATCGCTGAGTCCTCGCCCTGAGATGCCAGTTGTCGCCTTGTCTGTGTTCACGATCCAGTGTCTGCAATATCTGCTGCATGATCTTTTTTCTGACAACACGACTATCGATTCCAAGTTGGTGTATCATATCTTGGTCAGTTAGAGACATCATTAAGAAACCGTCCACCATGCTCTCGGCCAGACTCTGACGATAAAATTCCTTAATTCCCAGTTTAAAAAGCCATTCTTGCAAATCGTTTGCATTCCACTGACAAATCTTTTTCCGTTTATATTCCCCCGTGAAATCAGTGTCTGGTGGGGTGGTGGGGGCAGGAGGGGAATGAATAGAGGCGTACCTCTCTAGTTCTTCCATTATAGCTCCAATCACAACTGAGGTTTTCTCGGCTAAACTTAACTTGTGATGGTCAGGTGAAGTCAATTCTACAACATCCTTCACTAATAAACTAAACTCCTTTGGCATCTCACTTTTTTCTAAAGATGAAAACATAATAGGGAATATTGCAACTGAGTTTGGGTCCATCTTTAGTCTTTCCACGAGGGTTTTCCCCTCATAGACGGACACAGGACAAGAGAAGTAACTGTCTGACATTATAAGAATTGCTGCTCTACATTTCTCTACAGCTTCCATTCGTAACGAGAACCAACACGGACTGTCTGTGTTTTTCTCATCTTTATCAAACCAGATGTCATCAGCAAGGTTATTCTCCTTCAGTTGACGAACTGTCTCCACTACAAATTTCCTCTCCATGAAGCCTGCATCGGGAGAGTAAGAAATGAAGATGGTTTTCTTGAGTTTCTTGGATTTAGTTGGGTTTGGTGGGTTTAACTGCTCCTTTCTGTCATTCTGTAGATTTGACCCCTCCCTCTGGACTGCCTTGGGGGCGTCTCTAACCCTCTCTGGCTGGGATCGAATGTTAGACACGGAGTCAAATTGGTTTATGTCGTCTGCATCATGGTTTGTCCTCCCTCTCATCTCGTCTGGATCCATGGCCGGCCTTTTCACCATCAGTTCGCCAAAAGCATGCGCTTAACGGACCTGCACCATTTTTAACACAGCACTTCAAAACTCATAGTGAAAATTGTTTCCACATGAACAACTGATTTAATCCTTTGCACCAGTAATGTTAAACGATCATTACACCTTCTATTTCGCATATGCATCAAGCGATTTAGTAAAATCGAGCACCTGCTTTACGCATAGAAACCAAACATTGTTTACATCAAGGCCGCTTACGCACTGACGCATAACGCGATCGCCTAGATCAAATAAATATTGTCGCTTTATAGTCGACGGTAGATATGTAAATTTATCATCATCAATCACATGAATATACTTTTTCTTGATATGGCCATAGGTCTTAGTGGACCTGGCATAAGACAAAAAAAACGTCGATAAAACATAAAACTAAATTGGAGGCGGATCTCAATGGGGCGGGAATTTAAAACAGGCAATAAATCGACCTGTCTTTACCACAGGCACCTGAAGTATGGATAATACCCCACCCCCTTTTTTTAAATGAAAAAAAAATGTAAGAATGTATAATACCTCGAAAATATAAAATTTCCCCGTCAAACACATCTATATGTCGTTATATGCAAGCAGATTGTACTTTTTCTCACGTTTAAAGAATGGCCCTATTCGGTATAATAAAAATCTGTCTCGAAGTGGGGAACCCCCGTTTGTTTACAACTTTTGTTTCTTACCTTGTAACCCTAACTCCAAGAGATTAGTTTGCATTAAGTTTCTAATTATATGCTAAGTACTTATTAATTGAAATTACTATTTCTGTTAATACTTAAATGATTTTTTTTTTTTTTTGAATGACCATCTTCAATACTTAGGGTACAGGTTTGCCAGACTGGCTGTGTATAGGTATCATCCCCTGGTGCCCTTTGTATTCAAGATGCACTAGTTTTATATTAGAGTACTGCCATTACTACAAGATTTTTTTTTTTTTTTTAATTTTAATTTACCTTATATCTATCATTTTTATTTAATTGTGTTTTCTTTTATCATTCTATGGTTTCTATGCCTTTGATCCAGTGTGGTGATGCACTTCTCAATGTCAAACTTAATCACAAGTCATGTTACATTATCCTTAATATAGAATTGTAATCAATGTTATCATTTTGTAATAATTGTTCATGCCCCCTGTGGGCCCTTGATTGGTGAATAAAC
>NW_026921458.1:0-18845 GCF_032062105.1 Saccostrea cuccullata | reverse complement strand
TCCCATATAAACCCTAATTTACATCATTAATTAAATTCTGTTGTTTAATTTCAGAATGGTAATGAATTAAGAATATGAAATACCTATAAGATCGAGGCCTATGGGTCACTTGGTCACCTGAGCATATTATGCTCAATTTAAAGAATACATGTATTATGTAAATTATTGAATTATATTCATTTTTCCTTGGTAAAGCCCAATTTGAAGGAGTGTACATTTAGAGACAAACACCTTAGTGCGGGTATTACTGTCTCATGACAGCATCTAGTTTTTTTTTTTTTTAGATCAATCACTGTTCAATATCCCCATATTCATTATTTTCTATATATTCCTAGAGATAAAGTAAACATACGTAATACGTATACACTATCTGAGGAAACTTTCATTTCAATACGACTGATTTATGACATAATTTTTCATGGATTTGTTGTTCTTGAAAATTGTTTTACCTACATATATCATACTAACATTTTGATCCCCCATTTTGGCCCCACCTTCCAAGAGGTTGTGATTTGTGAAGAGCTTACCTTGCATTAGAAATTGATGGTATGTAAATCATGATCTTGCATTTTGAATAAAACTGAGACTACTTCGTGTAAATAATTTGAATAAATTCTGCTTCATATAAATACAAAAATACACCTGCTAATATGTTTTTTTAAATACCTCTGATGATTACAACAGATTGTTTGAAGACGTAATCTACAAAAATCATAACGATATTGTCAATGAGAAACCCGAACATCTTTTCATAGTCAACTTCTTGTGTGTATAATCAGAATGTCCAGAATTTTATTTTTACAGAATAATTTTACAGATGACAAAATGACAAGGTACGAGGTATTTTAATTTCTTTTCAAGTCTTATCTTTATAGAAAAACCCCAACTATCTAATAATGTCAAGAAGTTTGAAGATATTGTTGGGAGTAATTTTAAAATGTTGAGGAGTTCCGATGTGATTGATTTTAGTTAAATTTTGTGATTTCAAATGTTCTTAAAGTCCTTTCAAATATATTTTTAATTGCTATTTTAAATTTTCCCCTTCACTGCTTTTTATATGTTGGTGAGAATTGAAAAAAAAACGACTTGGAAGAGTATTAACTGGAACCCATTATTTATCTTCGCTTCCAGGGATTTTTGGAGAATTTTGGAATTCAGGATATTAATGTCTGACCATGAGCCCGAACAAAATAATGTCTTAAATTAAATGCAAATTATGTTAAAAGCAAACTAATTAATGTCAATTGTTAATGACAGTTTATCACCATAAAATATTGCATCTGTGTGTCATAAGACAAAAAAATTACATAAGCAATAGCTGCGAGTTAGTTTATTTTCAATAAAAAAAAAATCTGTTTTCAGTGAACAGAAAAGTTGCTAATATGTTAAGTTTGGTTTAATTTGCTTTGAAAATTAAAAAAAAGGTGTCAGAAAACAAGCAAATAAACAAGCAAGCAAACAAACCACAGAACATCAAAATAATCTATTTTTCAGTTTTTAATACCTTAATACATATCCTCCAATTGTCTATAGTAACGCTCTATTTTTAGAATTAAATTTTATTTTTTTAATGCAGAGACTAGGACCACACCATTAAACATGTTAAAATGCATCCTTTTCAATCTTTTGGTCATGTTCCCAATGACTTCCAATGAACTTAAAATCAAATATCAGATTGATTTATATCCAATGTTCACAAATGAGAAAGTTTATTTCTGCAGTTTGTAATTTATCATTTCCTCCTGTATGATTTATTTAAAGTGCACGACGTCTTTATGATAGATCAGAATATAGTTTAGACCATCTTTAGAGAAAAATGGTTGCCCCCTCCCTTCTGAATGTTACCCTACTCAAAACGTTTTTTCAACCTCCAGGAAATAAGATTTTTTCCCCCTGAATTTTCCTATTCCGATATATATGTTGAAATAAATTTTCTTCGAAAAAAGACTATACCACTTAACCACCGACTCTTTTTTTAACCTTGAGTTTGGATTGGACAAGCAGACATTTTTTTTTAAACATAACCTTAAATTAAATCACATATAGAGCAACAAAGCGAAGTGTCAATAAAGGATTTGCTTTCTGTTTATGTTTTTTCTGTGTGTAAGAATTAAAAACAATCTCTTTTCAACAATATTTTTTACATCTTTTGCCTCTTATATTTTACCTTTATCTTTTAATGAAATTGACTATGCATTTCGATTATTACATGTTCTTCTGACAAATGAATTATTTTACAGAAACATTTGAAATTGATTTATATTTTTCTAATAGTTATGCCTATCGTATTTAATTCCTCAATTTTTGAAAAATACAATGGACGATTTTAATATGCTTGACGTGTTTTCGACAAATCAAAATCGGATATCCACAGCAGATTGTTTCATTTATTTTTAGAAAATTTTAAAGATAATTAAAAATACATAGATTCACCAGTAAAGAAACCACTTCCGCCCATGAAAGAGTATTAAAACTTAAAATAGAGAAAGTTGAGGATGTGAGAGCTTAATTCATGTCGATTGTGATACAGTTTTGTTGTTAGTTTACCTATTTTCTATAATCAGTTAAATACTACATGTACTACCCTGACGTGTTTTTGCCTGAGATCGAGTCAATATATGAATGAAAGTAACCATTCTTAATTGAAAGAACGTCGATAATATACATGTAGATCAGTGCTCTTCATCTCATGTATTAGTCACGAGAATATAAATATTGGTCTGTGTATAAAAAAACAGGATGAAACGAATAAAGAAAAATGTCGCATATCTGACATTAGATGATATGTCAAGATTTTGATTTCTATGTTAAATATCTTGATTGTGTTGTGAATGATTAAAGAAGAAAAAATTCCTTATGAGGGTTAAGGTTTTCTTATCTCATTAAAATTCTTTTTAAATTGAGAAGGAATGACTGATTGGGAAAAGGTAAACAATCCATCTTTATTATGTAACATTTTGTTTCCTTTGAATACAAATGAAGTTGGTTCGTGGGGGTCTGGACGTTTATCAAAACCGCAACACAAGGACCCTATATTCTACGGTTGTTTAATCACTTCATTGCCAACTTTTTTCAGGTATGTAAAAAAAAAATTCTCTCTCAGCTGCCCCCTTCCCCCACTTTCAAAAACGATGATACGTGCCTGGATAATTATGATAAAATTTGTCTCAAATTTTAAGAAATTGATAATATAACAAAACCACTTCTAAAATCAAATTATCAACTGAAGCATTTTACATAATTAATCGTCACGTTCAAAAGTCGGATATATTTAAACAAGATTTTATTCATACTTTTACTTAATTGTTTTCATGCAATTCTCTTCAATGTAGACGAAAAAATGCAGTGATATTAGATGTATTAATTGTAATCCTTCCCGAGATCAAGTTTTAGCATCTAGTTGGTCAGGTGTACAACACTAAACTTGAAAAAAAAATTAACATCTCAAAAATCTGTATATAAAGTTTCTTGTTATACTTCCTTATAATCTCTTTAATAAAAGAAAATAATTTAATTTTAGTTGTAACACGTCATTTGATTGGTTAAACGGTTTTATCCATTTTGTATGACATAACTTGCCTACGTCACAATGAGTTACGTCAAAAACGTATTACTCCGCTTGACGTTAACTTTTAAAATATGCGATGTTTGAAGTCTTTTTGCGAAAGAAAAAATGGAAAAATTGTCTCATTGTCTACATTGAAATTAAATTATAAGGAATGAAGCTTATTTCAACTTATAACAAAACTTGAAATAAGCTTCATTCCTTAAATAAATTAGACTGATTAATGAATAAATGTTTATATCTGGACACCAATGATTAGACCTTTGAGAATGTTATCTTCATCTCAACAGTTCTATTTCTTGCCGTAGAACCTTAAACCGTGTCTGATTTTTTCACAGATCAACACATTTTTTCTTCATTCCGGATATTAAAAAACATTTAATTTGTATCACAGAATGAAAAAAGGTAAATGATCGCTTTAGACTCTCGGAGTAAAGAGTTGATCCTCACATTGCGGGTTCAAATCCAACTGTAAGATCTGGAGACTGATACTTCGGTTGAGAGCGTACATGTATAAACCGAGGTTCCGTTTCGCAGAGGGTGCTGACACGAAAAAAAAGATCTCTCACTGCTCAAAGGCACTAAGTTTCATGTAATGGTTTGAATTTGTATATAAAGATATATTGTAATTGTATTCAATTGTTTATGTGCATATTACTAAGTCTATCTAAAATAATAATGAGGTAGAAAATGATGCTACTAATTTAGAAAAAAGATATGCGCATAACAGTAATAAAATTTCGTCGCCTGCATGGTGCAGTGGTTAAAGCGTCTGCTCTAGAGTCTCGGAGTAATGAGTCAATCCTAACGTCGTGGGTTCGAATCCCACTGTGGGATGTGGAGACCTGTCCTTCAGATGAGACTGCATAAACCGAGTTTCCGTGTCGCAGTACGTGTTGGCACGAAAAATATCCCTCGCTGCTAAATGGCACTAAGTGCCGAGTACCGGGACAAAATTTGCAGCTCTCTTTTTGAGTGAAAAATTCTTGAGAGGGACGTTTAACAACAAAACGAACAATCAAAACAAAGATTCCCAGTCAAGTAGTAATATTAATACAATTAACGTACTGATTAAAACAAAACGATATTATCGCAATTCTTGCAGCTCAAACATGATAAAACCGTAAACGAATTAAACTGATCCAGGCACAATCTACGATCAAATATGTTACAAAAACAATTCTGCACGATCGATAAGTTTGTCAAAAGTAATTTGCAGCATAAATATAAAATTGTAAGTTTTTTAAGATATGAGACATGTAGAATTAGTAAAAGAAAATAGATAATATTTATTGTAGATCTGTACTTGTAATTATCATTTGGTTTTCCACTTGACATAAGATTTGTTTGCCAAACGTTTTTCTTTCCTTTTCCTTTGGATGGTTTTTCTGTTCCTAGAATTAAGAATCTTGACGGTCGATATTACGACTGGAATTGCAATATCAACTGAATGATGAAATACAATCTAAATTATGTTTATTACAGATGGCGGCGGTAGAGAGAGATACTATTAGGACAAGAATTAGACGAGCCAGATCACTTCATTGTTGACATAACAAGGATATTTGGCTTTTGGTACTCAATGTTCAATTCAGAATTGAAGCATTTGAATAAAAGCTTGCATTTAAAGTCACCTGTCTCTATTAATTTATTTGTTCACCAGTCTTTAAATCTGTTTGAAAAGTTTACCTTAAAGTTACAAAATAAGGTGGGGGGAGGCGGGGGAGAGCGAATAGCATCTACATAAAAATTTAAGAACATGAATCAAAACCCACGTTAAAGACTATTTTAAAAAAAAAAAATCCAGCCTCACTACTTGCATATAGCAGGCCTGAGATGTCACTGGATATATGTAGATTTTATTAAATGCAATTCAGTATTATAGATGGTACCACCTTGTTTTGAAGAAAATTTAATTGCAGGGAAAAAATATTTCCACGAATTATTATATTTTCGTAATATTTGGACGAAAAATTACAGCTAACGCAACTCAGTATATATTTATTAAGGCATGTTTTTCATACAACCAATTGTTAAAACGGCTATTGACAAACAAGCTGATGAAACAGGATTTCAAAAATCTTGTTTAAAGTCGTGTGGCAAGTTCTTTGGTCGATACATGTTCTCTGTCAACAAATACAATTTAGCAATAACTCAGTGCTGGTGGACTTTTTAGCTCACCTAAGCCGAAGGCTCAAGTGAGCTCTTCTGATCAAAATTTGTCCGTTGTCTGTCGTTGTCGTCGTCGTTGTCGTCGTCGTCGTTGTAATTTTTTCACATTTTCATCTTCTTCTCAAGAACCACTGGGCCAATTTCAACCACATTTGCTACAAAGTATCCTTTGATCTTGACTACTGTTCGTTATCTCCATATGTTTTGTTTTATATCAATTCACATTTACTTGTAAAATATTGTGACCTAGATTCAACCTATCATGATACTTGTTAGAGCTTTCCAGCAGTCTATTGAAATCGTTACTAATATTTTGCTATTTGCTCTAAGAGAAGGAAAAAGGTAGTTGTAAGGCCCTTTAGAGTTTCCGTAGTTTATTGATTTATTTTAAAAAGTCTATTCCATTCTTCAAAGTAGACGTTCCGCCATAACGCCACACTGACAGAAAGAAAGAGGTACTTCGGTGTTGTAAAGAAAATATGTCTTAGCATTAGGTACATAGAGGTATGAAGTATATTTATAAATGTCTCTGTGAAAAGGTGAATGTTCATATGTAATTTCACTGTACTTGCGAGAAGCACTGACTCCTACGGTTAACGGTTTACTTCCAGGGACATTTCAACTTGTATAATGTACGGAGGTACAGAATTGATAATTACTTAAGAAAACCGTTCTTGTGGTCATAGTATGGTGTTGGGGGCACTTACATGTGGAGGCCAAGAGTTGGGGTAGGGTGGTTGTCGTTTTCTTCGAGGAAAACTATTTGCATTGAAATAACCCGTTATTTTCGTTAAAATGTTGAGCTAAATATTTATATTTTAAAGATATAAATATTTAGCTCAACATTTTAACGAAAAATTGTGGGTCCGTGTAACACTTAACAATTCAAATTTCTAAAATGATTTAGAGTTTTAGAATGTTAATGCATTACTGGTAGTTCAATTTTTTAAATTTCAAAAACTCAAACTGATTTGGTATATTGAAATTTAATATTTTAGTTCAAAAATCTAAATTTTCAAATTTCCAAACAGGTTTTAAAATTTTAAGTTTTTATATTTTTATCTTAAATATTCGACATTCAAATTTCCAAAAACAAATTTTGTATTTTAAATTTTTGAGTTTTTAATCTATCATTTGTTTAGAAAGTTTACGCTTAACAATCTAAAGTTCAGTACAGTTTTACGACTTTTGATATTTTAAAATTTTGCTCCAAACTTTTAAATTTCAACTTTCAGAACGTTTAAGATTTTTAGAAATTTAGAATTTTGATTCAAACATTCAAATTTCAATTAACCAAAATACTTGGATTTTAAGATTTTTACTTCAAATATCCAAAATATCAAATTTTCAAACCTGATTTGAATTTTGAATCTATGTCTGTATTAATTCAATGCTCTGAATATCTAAAAGCTCGTTTGAATGATCAATAGCGGTTTGGGCATACACCAGTGTAGTTTCAAAACTCAAACCGGGTTTGGAATTTGATATTTTGGATATTTGAAGTAAACTTCTAAAAACTCAAAATGTAAAAAGTGTTTTGGTTATTTAAAAGATAAGTGTTTGAATCAAAATTCTAAATTTCTAAAAATCTCAAATGTTTGAAAGTTGGAAGTTTGAAGTAAATTTTAAACAATTAAAAGACGAAAAATGTTATTGAGTTTTAGATTGTTAAGCGTAAACTGTCTGATGGAACGGTACGCAGCACTGTTAAGGCTGACTATACTCGTATATGAGAAATCAACGAAAAATAGAAGTGCAAAAACGGGAATTGTTTTTAACGCTGAATTTATTTTTATTCAGCTGTTTTATTATCAAATTAAAGAAATTAAATACTAATGGAAATAACATAGTATAACCTACTCTGTACTGTATGAAGTTTGGTCCCATCGATAGACAGTCACGTGATAACTGCATAGTACTTGTACTGAATGTAGGTCATTAACTTCATAACATGATAATTTCAATATTGCAAGGTTATACCCTATTTGAAATTAAAAATTCAAGCTATTAATTGTTTCTGTATACTTTGTACTTTTTGGAAAGCGCTGCTGATTTGATAAGAATTGCCGTTTGAATAATTAAAATTTTAAGTAAATAGGACAACGTCGAAATATGTTTTACTTATACCAAATATTGTGTATGCTTATAAAGTCATGCTCTCGATTCAAAGAAAGCAGCAGCACTTTTCAAGTTAAGGTACATATCCTTTATTATTATTTAAAAAAAATGGTTAAGATCTATTTAGTGTATGCCCTTGCGAAAGAAGGATTTAATGAGGCACCTCGATGTAAAATATACCTAACCTGAACATAAAAACACGACAAAATTATTTAAATATACTGAAAGGAAAAAGAAACGCATAATAGCATAATAGCGAAAAATATTTAACTATGTGGCCGAAAATTATGAAAATTGGTCAGATGCCTTTTGTGTATTTTGGTTACTGTGCACTAAAATCGATGGTCAAAATTACTCAACCATGAAATGTATGGTGTCACGTAAGGGAAGTGATAAAAAGCCAAATACACATGCATGTTGATGATGACAATTTTGTGATCACATTTTGTAGTGCCAAGAGATGCATTAGAGTTATAGACATCGTTTTCCGATATTTGCAGTCAGGATAAATTTCTTGCAATCATGGTATGGATGACGGAAGTTACATAGGGTCTAGTAATTGAGTTGCATAAGTGAATAAAAAGGCAACAACATGTTGCTGTGCAGTTTGTTTTTAACTTTTCAACCAAAAAATTTTTTTTCGGTTGTCGGAGAGTAATTTAAAAGGTTTTTAACCAACCATGAGGGTGACGTTGGCGCGTAACAACGTCACATCAAGATAGGACTTTTCCTCATGCTACCTCGGTTATTGTCAAGTCATGATCACTGAAACCGATATTTTTACGGCAGGTAATCCTACTCATATTTTCACCTTAATACTGACAGAAACTCTCTGCTCTAATTTGGTACGCAAGCTTGGCAACTTTACGTCTATTTTACACTCACACGCGCACGTACGCGCCGTATGCGTATTGTTTTTAGTATGTTCACGCGGAGAAAATGTAGCCAGTATTTGTCGATACTTCCTTACAAACATTCACGTGTACCAAATCAGCTAGATTCTGTAAATTCTATCCTTAAGGCCGTGTCACACTGTCACGACTTATGCTACGATTACCCACGAATTAATAATAGTTGAAAATCGCCGTTAATCGCCAGGTTTGTCTTGCGATTTTTATACAGCGTGTGGAATATTTTGCTGCTAGAATGGTGTGTCTGCGATGCCTGTGCGACAAAGTACGAGGTTTGTACGATTTAAGTACGAACTGAAGCGACAGCATTACGAACTGGATACGATATTTCTACGATTATAAAGGATTAAACGCGGTTACATACGATACTCGTATGAAGTACTACGATATGCCACGTTACATACACGATATTCCCACGACTAATGCCGATTTCTTACAAATATACATGTAAATGAATGCATATATAGAGTAAAGGGAGATTTGTCTGAAATCATTAAACATCATACTTATGTTAATTAATCATGGTAAAAACTACAGTGTGGAACTTTTGATTATGTTCAATCTCTTCATGTGTTTATTGTACACGGTTTTTATACTGTCTGTTGCACATGTATTTTCAGTTTATTTCACTTTTCTAAGTTTCTTTCTTTTTATTTTAGACAGTAGTTTGATTTCGACAGTGTTAACATCTGACACCGTCTGCCTACATCGTATTAACTTGTAGTTCAATCGCACAGTTTTCATACAGCGTTTGCCATCAATCGTCCCTTTTCGTATCATATTCGCGGGAAAAGTTGTACTATGTTCGTATCAATTCGAAGAACACTCGCAGTATCTCGTAGGGCACTCGCAGTAACTCGAGAAACACTCGCACAAACTCGAAGGACACTCGAAATTACTCGTAGGACTCTCGTAGTATCACGAGTACTACGAAGTCCCGCAAATGCCACACGAACTTCGAAGATTTACTACGAATATGAGTACGAGTGCTGTGCGGATGCTGTGCGATTGTCTACGAATAATTAAAAATCGTGCTGTGTCCACGATTGTTTTGAACATGCTCAAAACAATCGCCGAGTATGGCGATTTGCTGCGATCCAACACGAATAAGGAAGATATCCTACGAGTACTCTTGCGATAAACCCCGACTTGCTGCGATTTTAGAATTTGTAATGAATCGTAGCTATTAATCGTGACAGTGTGACACGGGCTTAATCGAAAATTCGTGGGATTCAGTTGGCGGGGGGATTTGTTGGCTTTGGAATAATATAGCTACTCTCAATCATTAAGACTTCCGTCGGAAGGCTTGAATGATAATTCTATGAGAAAGATAAATGCTCTGGTGAACTCAGTGCACAAGAAAATCAAGGCTGCTACTGATGCGCAAGGGAGATGATGAGATTTTTTATTTTAATTTTGGGGGTATCGACATATCAATTTCAATAACTCAGGAATTATCAGTCAAAGTCACACAAGATTTCGGATTACTTGTTGTTTAAAGTTGAATTAAAATGTTTGATAACAATACTGGAAAACATATTAGAAATAAAAGTTTAAATTTTATTCTAAAGTTTATTATGCGTTTCTTTTTCAATACAGTTTCAAAGTAAGTCATAGTATTTACTAAAATTAATATACTTAAGATTTGTCAGAGGAATCGAGTTCAACTCTGGGTTGGGGCAGAAGTTGATATACTTATAAAAGTGAATTTCTTTGTGCTTAATACTCCTTCACTAAGGGCAGATATATTAATTTAATTGATGTAAAATCTGCGTTATATATTATTTTATAAAGGAGATATCGAATTTCCCTGAGCAAATACACTGTTTATTGGCATGAAATAAAATTGGAAGTGACCTTACAAAACTTAAAATGATATCAATTGCATTTTACACTGTGTGTTATCGGACAATTGAGTTTACCTGTGTAATAGAATAACTAAAAAAAATAGGTGTAATATGATATAAAACATTTAGATCTATAATAAATGATTACAGAAATCACAAAAATGATTAACAAATTGTCTTACAGAATTATAAAAATATAGGAAAAATTTTGCCGATTTGATATTACGAGGGTTGATCCAAAAGTAATGTCACAACTTCGATAAAATCGCTGCTAGTTGACGTAAAACAATAAAATCATAAATGATGGAAGCAGCATTTACTTCAAATCATTCCTGAAAATTTCTATTCAATATGATTTATACTTTTCAAAATATCATCGAGTTATACACAACGTGCGATTATGTGGTCGCGTCACCTAAATAACGTCATATGACGGATATGTTTCCTCATACATTCAAACGTTTCCCTTTTCGTTTTACTAAAAAAAATACTTGAGATTCTTGAACACGTTCACTAATTTGACTTTCTTTTAAAATTTGGTACCCATCGTACACTCACTATTTTCATAATTAAGTCCCCTAGCTGTCAAAATTCTTTGAACAGTAGCATAAGGCAAACTTAAAATTTCACATGTCTCTCGAACCATCTGGATTTTTTGACAATGTCGGACATATTGAATGTTACCGTCCGACCTGCCATCTTTCGGTCTTCTTGTCCTCTGCTGATCAGTCAATGATCCATTACTCTTCCAAACTACTGAAACCATCTAAAAAGAAGTATCTTATTTACATTATTTTCCTCTGTGAGTCTTATTAATCAAAGTAACTGTCTTAATTGACAATTTCTCCATTTTGAAGGAAAAAATGCATTACAGCTCGTCGCGGCGTTTTTTCTTCCATTTCCACAATTCCTTTGTTCAATACATAAGAGTAAAATAACAGTGTTCATGATCAAAATTATAAATGGCGTCATTTAATCTTCTACTATGAAACGCCATCACTCCTTATAGCATAAAACTATGCATTTGTTATCATTACGTGATGTGAATATATTTTTACATTATGACATTTTTTTTATAGGTGATGTAAAAATATCTTAACATCATGTCAATGCTGCATTACATGAAGTAAATATATTTTACCGTTATGTTAACACTTTATAACTTGAAGTCAGAAGTTCATTATGTAAAGTGAAAATATATTTACATTGGGTTAAAACTTTAATATTTACATTTCCAAATAATTTTCCTTAGATTCTTTGCAAAAGGAAGACTGTTTATTTTCTCACGAACTACCATTGATGAGCATAAATATCTCCATTGTTACGTCATAAAACTGCACTTGACGTCAAAACTATGGTGCCAACTATTTGCATTAAAAAGGACAGTTGAACGGCATAAATTTTGTGGCAAATCATCTGAAAAAAAATGTAAATATAAGAAATGAATTTAATTTTTGAATATTCATGAAGTATATGAACTACAAAGCTTCACACCGGCATATAGCGCATAAGCACTTCATGAAGTACTGTAAATGTACAAGGGCTGTTCAATAAATAATGTCCTCGGTGCTCAGAAAGAGGCATAAGACGCTTTTCAATGATTTAGTCTTCATGATTTTACTTATCAATCTCTTTTAATTAAAACACATGTCCGTAACATTTTTTATCCAATTTCTGATTGTTTTTAGAACTCATTTTTGGGTATGACCCTTAGTATACTGGAAAATGGCAGATCCAATGATTTCCTGGACTTGTTTCTTCCTTCTGAAAGGTGTTTTTTTCAAGTTTGGAAATAGAAACAAGTCAAAAGGTCAAAGATCTGGCGAATATTGTTAATGTGAAAAAAACATTAACTATCTGTTTATCCCGAAAACCCCTTTACTCTTCAGGGCATGCGGGTTTGGACGCTGTCATGAAGAAATTCATTGTAGTGGATTCCTGATTCTGGGTCCTTCCTCTAATAAACCTTTCGATTTTTTTGCAAAAAATTGCTTTCTAGACTCCTCCAGATACGAATTTGAACAACAATACCACTAATATTTAAGAAAATTGCATATAAATCTGTCTTTGTGCTCTTGCATACCTTTGCTCTTGTCAGACCTTCGCCATTTTTATCAAGTACATCTTATGGTAAATTTTGTTTTGAGGGTTTTAAGCAATAGATTCATGTTTCAATATCCGTTAGAATATCAAACAAACGTGGATAACCACAATTACTGATATTTTAAAATAATTGTTAAGACTTTCGTACATGCTGTCGTTTTCAATCATTTTTCAAAATATAGGTAGTCCGAAAAATCTGACGTTTTCCTGGCTTTTTTATACGATTTTGATATTTTACATGCCAGGAAAACGTCAGAACCGGCGCCATTTCGTAAACTGGAAAATCGCCGCCTCCAACTGGAGGCGGCATTCTCGAGATCATTTTAGATACTTGCAAACCGAATTAAATTTCAAAGTCACAAGTTATGAATAGTACAATACATTGAGTACTTACCAATATCGTTTCTATGGTTCAATTATAAAGTATACAATCAGATGAAAACATTTGATCAGATTGATGAGATTTGTTAACATTTCGTGCATTTAAATATTCTGCAGGTTCTGTAACGAAATATGGAGTGATATTTTCTTTTCATTAATATGGGTGAGTACTACAGGCATTGTGCTCCCGATAAATTCTGATTTTGGCATTTAGTTCGGTTCACAAGTATTTAAAATCAACTCCGGTTGAAGTGGGCGAAATTTCCAGTTTTCGTAATGGCACCGGTTTGACGTTTTCCTGGCACGTAAAATATCAAAATCATAAAAAAAAAGCCTGGAAAACGCCAGATATTTCGGACTAAAATATAGGGTGCCTTTGAGTACTAAACTTTTTTACCGTCAAACGTTTCTTAAAAACAGTGTAAACTACTCCCGATATGAGGTTTATCAAATTTGCATCTTAAATCCAATCATACATTTGTATCTTAAAGTCAATCATACATCATCAAATATTATTTGTGGAAATTTGGCAAACAGTACATAAGTTGTTAAAATTTTTGTTGGTAAGGACGGTACCCATTTTTGATGCCCATTAAATAATTTTTTATCAGTGAAATCCACCTGCTCATTTGTCTATAAAACAGGCATTGGTTGCTGTAAATGTCACATATTTCAGTGAATATTTCTTTGGGATTTTTAATAAGTTTTACAGCAGCTTTAATGAAGCTTTTATTTTCACTCTAGTTTACTGATTCTTTACCATTCATTTATAATGCAGTGTCTCGAATAGCCCTTGTTTCCCAGCTTCTCACGATGAAACTTTGTGATGAAAAGTGGTCACATAAACTTATAAATTCATGAAAGATTCAATAATGAGAGAAAGTCAAGTTTAATATCATATGATATCTGTATTGTATGTCATATAGTTCAGGACATTATTTATTGAACAGCCCTCGTACCATATTTAGCGTGTACCATATTTGGCTGAAATTGATTTTCAACGAGTTAGCGTAGTTTTGATTCAGCGAATTTCTTAATGTTCTTGCATTTCATGTTTGTATGTGCAAGATATTTAGCGTTGTATTTGAATTAGCTGAAGTTGCTTTCCGACAAAAACGCTAAAAAGAATACACAGCCAAATGTAATACGTTTACAGTATGCTAGGCGTGAAACGTCGTAGTTCATAACCTCATGAATCTTCAAATATCAAATTCATTTTTTAATTAAGAAATAAATTTTTCTTTACGTCATTTCATTTCTTTAAAATACGTGAGGTCAAATTTTCACTACGTCAAGTAAATTTTGTTTTACATGTGTTCTATAACTAAACTTATCATTATGTGAAGTCAAAAGTCCATTCCTTTTTGGGAGTGAATATATTTCCATTATATCAAGGCTTTATCATGTGATATGAATGCATCTTTATTTTACACCGTGAGCATCATGATGTGAGATTAATACATCTTAACTTTATGTCAGTGCTTTATTAAATGGTGAAAAAAGTTTATAACATAATGTGAACATATCTTTGTATTACTGAGTACATCGACACTTTATTACATCTATATGTCAAAACTCCATTTCCGTGATGTGGATATATATTTACGTTATGTCAACTCTTTCTTATATGATTTAAAAATTTCTTAACATTGTGTTAACTCTTTATCATGTTGATTCCAGAAATTCATTACGTGATGTAAAAATATATGAACATTATTTCAAATCTGTATATCTAGTATATAATGAATGTTGAAGACCGTGTTTTCACGACTGGGAGGGGGGTCCTGATTGATTAGGACGAATAATGGGCATACAATATCAGCCCCCATCTTTTTCCAGTCTTAACTTTACTAAAGAAAATGTAATGTTCATTGAAAGTCCAGTCAACCCCCCCCCACACACACACTTTTTCTTGAAGTTTAGTCCACTAAGGGTAATGTAGTATATTTGAAAAGAAATAGGATTGATCGAAGTCGCCCCCCCCCCCCCCCCCCCCCAATAAAAATAGGATTTAGTTTGGACAATTTTTTTTTGCTTGTCAATTTTTTTCTTGAAAAGAATTTTTTTCTGGCTGCCCCCCCCCCTTTCAAAAAAGTTTATACGTTACTGAAATTAGTCAAATTTTTTCCAACCATTCCAAGGCCAGAATTTTATTTTAAAAATCTACCAACCCCTCATTTAAATCAATTGACCATGCCTTTGGCTTAGGAAGCATGGAAATCGGAACTGGAATACATGAGATGGTTGGAGACCAAGCTAGGGGTGAAAGCGAAGAAGCTCTCGGGCTTCAGGAGTTTTTTAGAAAAAAAAGTTTTCAACTTATTTCAGCTAACCTAATGTGAAACTAATGCAATGTACTAGACAGTAAAACCAATGTATTAATTTCATGTATATTTTGGTCACTAAAGATGGGACGGGGGGATTTTACCCCCTCTCCCTTCAACCTACCAGTGCATGTGTGATGTACGATGTGTTTATACTTTTTGAAAAAATAGGGGGGTTAAAGACTAATAAAAATCTTAGGACAATGTTTTTAGAAAGATCAGGAGTTTCAAACTTTTATGAAAAAAAGTATCAAAATAAAATAAAATTGCTGCATGACACATAAAATTTGATTTACGATAATTATCAGATTAAACGCCATTACATTTCGACATTAAAAAACAATCGTCAATAAAGATTACACAGGAACATACTATAATCCTACATTTATAAGTTTGAACTTGATATTCAATTAAGGAATAATAAGGTCTTGTACATATAATTTAATATTAGGTGTGTTTTATTAAGATTATTTGCATGTGTAACTTGCATGTAATATTGGAAAGCACAAAATGAACATAAGGCATAACCCATTGAAGGAATATAATAATCTGTCTTATGATCGCTTAGCATAAATCATATTATGGTAATACTTTATCGAATAAATATTTTTTTGATTCACTCCACAGAATAAAGAGTTGAAATAGTCTGCGATATGCTGACAAGAGGCTTAGGATATTTGACAATGTAGAATTACAATGGCATAACATAATAACGATTTGCCAAAAAGTAAGGGCAGATATTTGGCATTATGAAATTGATTCATGTCGTCATGTAGCATATTGATAACATAATGTAGTAAAAAGATTGACCGCATGTGACAATTTTTTCACATCATGTAATGAAATTCTGACATTGCACTACAGCGACTTGATATGAATTAAGATAAATTCCCATCATATCATGAACTACTTAAACTGAATAGAAGAGAGTGCACTTAATGTAATACTGAGTACTATGTTGAAATTATATAAATATATTTTACATCACGTAAAAAAATCTTTTTACTAAATACCATAAAGAGCTGATATAATGCAATGGATGGTTGACACAAAATAATATTGAAGTTGTGAGTAACTGTCGTAAAATACGCAAAGTTAACGCAATGTAATAGCAGTGTGTGTAAATTTGATAAAGAGTCAACATAATGCAAAGGAAAGTTGACACAATGCAACAGTTGTATGAGTAAAATTCACAAAGTGTTGACATAAGGTAATGGAAGGTTGACGCAATGAAGGCAGTGACGGCGTTCCATATTCAACCAAAGACTAGAAAATGACGTTAGTATTGTCTTTAAAAAGGTCGATTTTCGGCCGATTAGGTCCTTTTATTTCCATACTTTTTAATGTTATGGTCTTTTTAATTGTAAGAAAATAAACACTTTAAAACGTGACGTCTAGCTGTGACGCGACGACATCCCCTTTGTTATAGGTTTTAAACATTTATAAAATAAAATAAATTTAACATTATTAAATGAAAATTTCAGTGTTAATTGGATTTATATACATGTATGTGCATCATTTGGTTTATTATATTTGATAATATGACGCCAAATATGAAAGATATGGACACTCTGACATAACTTTTGGATCAGCCCTCATGCAATGGTCAAAATGTTTTTTTCATATTTTTATAAAGCTAAACTATTTACAGCAAATATTAAATTAATTGATCAGGAGGCTATTATTATTCCTTAATAAGGTGAAAATATAAATGAAAATATTCATGAAGACAATTATCATCTGGCTTTCCAAACGATTTATATGATTTTTTTAATATATTTTTTCTTAGAAAATTATTCAACAAGGAAACTGTTTTAAGACGCACTGATTGGTTGATGCAGATACTCTGACAGTATATAAAGCCTCATTCTCGACCATCTAGTCATCTGCAGTGTCCTAAATCAACATGGGAAAACTCTTGGTTATATTGACCGTTCTCTGCCTGGTGGCCATGACGACTGGTAAGTATACTATTAATTTTAATTCTTAAAATAAAACTAGACTCTTGTTCACATGGAAACAAAAATATTTTTTTGTTCTAGTAGGTTTCAATGGTACAGTATTCTAATATAATATATAAATATAAATACGAGGGGTTATCAAAAAGTTCGTGGACTGAGGCTATAAAATTAGTACTATGTAGTCTGTGCTTTCAAAATTTATATGTAATATAAAACAACAAAAAATAAAGAAATGTTGAAATTTTTAGCCTGATACGTTCATTATTTGCCAAATTATTATAATATGAAAACGACATTATATGATCACCCGGCGCTGTCGTCGTTTATTTTCATGACGTCCGAGAACGTCATTGTTTTTTCAATATCCGCTTCTTATACCTCATACACTTTTTGATGAGATTCCCTCCCCCCTTTTGACGTCATTTTCAATGCCTCATTTGTTTGGGCATTCCGTGAAAATTTACGATAAAAATTTCATAGAACTTCCAGAATGAAGTGAAATTTTCATATTTTATGGAACAATTGTGTCCCGACACATACCTGAATTAACGGGATTTTTGGATGTCAAATGATCATTTCAAAAGAGTTTTTCTCAGTTACACATGGGTCGCAAAAACGTCGTGTTCGAGGTTGCGCCGCCTGGACATACCATTGCTTACAAAAACATTACTAATTTATTAAAAAATAAAATTTATGATTTATGGTTTATTCTTTAGATAGAAAAGATGATGCTAACTAGATATTTTAAAATTCATTGATGTGCCTAAAGCGGTATTAATTTTATGACGCTAGTCCACGAACTTTTTGATAACCCCTCGTAAAATATAGTGTTAAAAATAAATAGTGAATCCAATAAAATTTGATGTATATTGTTTTATTGGGATTCGCTGGAGAACCCAAAAATGTTCGAATCTGTATTAACACCTTGATTTATATATACAAGTGGTCAGTATGGAAAACAAGAAACAGCATCAGGTATGAAAATAAAAATATTACTACTTCAGTATTCTTGAAAGAATTTAAGAAAGAAATGAAATTAACCTTTCAACTCTTAAGAAATGATAAGAGCAACTTCAGTAGATATTTGAAATAAACATTATATATGCTAACAGACTTTGATTGACTGTTACCTGTTTTCCTCACTACAAGATTTGAATAAAAATATATATGATGGATTTTTTTCTTTGAACTTAATAAGCAATTTCTTTTTTAAGAAAAATTGTGAAAATCTATCTAAACTCCTATGAGTAATCATGCTCACAAAATTAGGGAGAAGAGATAATACTAATGAAAAAATATTCATGAACATAATTTAAGATAAAATAAAATCATTCGTCTTCCGTTCTGAAGGGTAGACCCACTAAGCCATTTTTGGTGTTTTTATGATGAGTTTTAATATTAACAATAATAAATATTTGATTTAATTCATAGATAAATAAAGAAATAAAGCGCTCATGATCATT
>NW_026921457.1:0-18396 GCF_032062105.1 Saccostrea cuccullata | reverse complement strand
TGAGATCTTTCAGTTAACAATGCTCAACAATGTTCATGAGTACTTTCAGTACTTTGATTTAAACAAGGTTTTATTGTTATAATTCTGGAAGTGTTGTACCCACAGAAATAACAAAGTTAAAAATATCGCGTTAGGGAGAAACTTTAAATTAAAAAAAAAAAAGATACACATTCATTCAAATGTGCTTATTTCACTTACATGTATGTACATCTAAAGATGACATGCTTTTTTCTCATGGCAAGATTAATGACAAAAGTTGGTTTTTTTTTTTTTGAGTCATGAGCGTACACCCATTCACTAGATTGATATGTCAAAAATAAATACCATTCAATATACCTGTAGGTAATACTACTACAATATCAATTAAGTAGGAATTGTACAAACAATGTACACGCAACATTATAAATAAGAATTGTATTCATATTATCAGCGTTGTAAATTTCTGAAAAAAAAAATGTTTTATTTAATAATATAAAAGTTTCCTTTTTATTGTGAAAAAAAACCTTCGATCTGGCCCCTTACTGCATCCATATTACGTCATGCTTCACGAAATATCAAAATCTATAGATTCGAATTCATATCGACCAATGACTTGAAGTTTATTTAGTGTTATGTGGAAATACTAACAAAAAAAGTTCTTATGTCGTTTTCTTGTCTCGAATGGCTTCAAATCGCAAAATAAATTCATCTTGTGGTATTAAAAAATGTAAATTTGTGTGATATCATAGTTAACATTTCACGTACAAATTAAGCCTGCTCCCTTTTTGTATCCTTAACTTTGCTACGATTTTCTATTTCATCCCTGTCAACGCGCGATCGGCAAAGCTGATGCGATGGCAACACCGATCGTTAAATTCAACTTCAAGAGGAAGATGGGGTTAAATAAAACAGTATTTTGTCATATTTATTTGCGATTCTCCTTCAACATTTCTGATTTTTGAGGTGCAGATCGACATGTTTAACATCAGGAAAGTCCTTTACGCATTAAATATCTCCATATTTTTTGTTAAGGTAAGATTCTTCTCACATTTCTTGTATTTAAAAATTAATGAAATTTTCATAGAATCAAGAAGACAATATCAGTATGTGATGGTATCAGTGAGATTAAATTTGACCGTTTAATATTAGAGGCAAGGTCAGGTCAAGGTCATTACCCTTTTCTTTGACATTATAATAAAAGAAAATTACTGTTTTCAATCACGCGTTCCCTACTTTTAATTCAAAAGGTTGAATGTTTTTCTTGTTGCATGAAAAGATATTACCATATAAGGCCTATAAGATGATTTTATGAAATTATCATAGATAATTTAAATAAAGAAGATATTTGCTTACCTGAATTTCCTCTACTTTTCTTTAATTTTTAGGATATTTTAGTTATTCTTATATACTTCCTATATTTAACTTTTTCTCATTTTCACATGTAGTAAAGTTCTCACAAAAAGGTAAAAAAAATGGTGCAAAAAATAAAATTTTGATCGTTTACTAAGAGACTTGGAGAAATAACACATTTAACGGATTTTTGGCTCAAATCTGCACGTTGATTTTTAGCATTTAAAAGCCAACATAGATCTATATGTGTGAAAAATCTTATTTATTTGATATATTTTAAAACTTTAGTCATCTGTTATTAATTTAACTTACATTTGAATGAACATTTCGTCTAGTCTTTCCTTGCGTAAAAATTAAAACTAAATTCAATGTTCTATAATAATTTTGAGAGGCAGAAAAGAAGATATTTTCATACGCCACCATTCCGCCAAAAATATAGTTCTTGCTAGTTTTCGAATGCAGCTTACCATTTCTATTTAAAGTTGTACAATTGTGACGAGGAAAGAAAAACATGGTCTTTTAAATTTCTTACACTTAAATATATAAGAAAGATAAGCAAATATACTTTGAATATTCCATCTAGTCAAAAACTAAGTAGGATCCTTGAACATAATTGCCTCAACGTTACACAAGAAACTCGTTTAAGTGGTATTCCTGACCTTACTACGTATACCCGACGGTCCAGAAGGCACATTTACAATTCTGAATGGGTAAATCATAAATGTTTTCCGATTTAAAGTTCTTCATCAAACAGAAAGCGTCAAAATTACGGTTTGATCGAAGTGCAGACATGGCAAACGTTTTGGCGATCGGCAACCACTCTATGTGCGATCGTGCAACGAAGAAAATATGATAAACATGCGATCGTGTAACGTGAATTTTTTGATAACTATGTGGTATTGGCAGAAAGTTTGTTAAAATAGAACGGAACATCGAGCATTTGATTTTCTAGAGGGAAAGAGCGAATTTGACTGACGCTCTAAATAGTCTATTATTTGAATAATGTCTATATTTGAAGAGAATTGAAAACTCCATGGAACCATTTAGCTTCTTTACCATTTGATGAATGCAACTGACACTTGATTATTTTATATAAAAAAAAGTTACCAAGAGAGTTTTACAAGGGCCGAATTTTAGTATTATCGAAAAAAGGTTTTATTGTCTATGGAATGGAAGTTCAGTTAAAGGAGTCGAAAATCAAAAAAAAAAAACAATCAAAAACTGAAAGTTTCAGAAAATAAAAAAAAACTACTAGTACTATAAATAAAATGATAAAGGGATTTCATCGAAATTTTCAGGGTTATATGTTATGTGCTATTATAACATCATTATGCAAAGTATATTTATTTTACTGAAAATTGTTATGATTATTGATTTTTTTTTAATTGATTGACATTATCGTGGAAGTTGAAAAGCATGCCACTCACAGTAGCTTAATTTGATAAACTTTATTCAAAAGATACATGTAAGCATTAGCGGGTTCTGTAATTTTTTTTTTTCCAATAGCTGCGACAGTTAATTCCAGTAATAACAAACAAAGAAAGGCATTTTATTGTTTATATTTACATGTATATCTGTATATAATCATTTAAAGTAGGATTAAAAAGATTATTGTATTAATGACGCGAACGACTTTATACGTTTCATTGATGGAACAGCCACTGATAAAGAAATCTGTACAGGCGATATGCCTAATGTTGTTCATGCAGTGATTAACGTATTGAGTTTCCTTAAGAAATAAAGGAGAAAATATGCAGTGGATGTAAATATAAAAGATACATGTCGTTGACGATAACCTCGCAGTGGTTAAATTCCCCAGTTTAATTTTGTTTTGAGGATAATGTATGTAGTTTTAATTCTAAAATATTTTGATTATACTCTCAAGAAACATTACATAACAAAAGCAGCATATGTTGGTAGATAATAACAACAATTAACTACTGTATAGCAGGTTAAAATCGCGATCGGAAAAGATCGCGATTTGTTCAATTTTGAGCAAATCGAGATCGTTTGAATTCGCGGAAAAGGTAAAACCATAAATTTCTTAAACAGTACTGGCAAGCATTTTTCTGAAGGTATATATTCTGTGAACTGCTATTTCTCGTCTCTATAGTATATTACGAAAGTCTGTAATGTATATAAACTGTATATCGCGGATATCACACAGAAAAGTAAAGCCTATATATTGTGTCGATTTTGATCCCGATTGAATATTAACAAAACACCGGGCTGATCCTGATTTGAAGTCAAAATAATGCTAGGCATTTTTTTTATCAGAAAAAAATTATAATAAGTAGTAAAAATGTTGAACTTTTAATCATGTAATTGAAATTAATTAATTGTCACTACCCTGTTTACTAAGTAAATGCCTTGATTAAAGTTAATGACTGAGTGATCCGCACGGGTGAAATTAAACAAACATGTTTTATTAAGTAATTACATCGCACCTCTACTAGATGGCAAAAGATAATCGTTAGCTTTAGAAATGAATTAAACAATTAATAAGCTTTAAAAACAGCAACAAATATACGTGTTTGTAATTGATCCAGACACTCGCATAATTATAAAGACAATCTACATCTAATCACAGAAAATAATAAAATTTCAATTTATCCTTATAAAACATTTTAAGAATTATTTTCTGTATGTTGAATTCGCGGAATTTCTTTTTCCGCGAATATAGCGAAAATTAACTCCGCGAGTTAATTTCCTGCTGTACAGTATTTCAAAGCATAGAAATTTTATTTTTTCAACATTGTCGATTTCATCGGTAACATTTGTACAGAAACTGTTTGACAAATTTACTCTCAGTGAATCCAAGACTGTAGAAAATCATCTAAATTAAATGTTTTTTTTTAATTTTATTTACACTTGGTTACACTCCCGCACATACGAAACTAGTGTATGCTTAATACATCAGTAATTAAACTTCTGAAAAACAACCAATGTAAACAAAAAATTTCTCAATATCATTATTTATAACTAATTTAAGTAGACGAACATTTTCAAACGTAGCATTACATTAATAAAAAATATAGTCCCAAAGAACGGAATCTCATTTGTATGAATCATTGAACCGGAACAAAATGAAAACTTGATCTTTAATAAACTAATCAAGATACACTCACGTACCAAAGTTACAGAAATAGTTATTGTAGGTATTTCTGTTAATTGCTGTTTCTGTATAAAATAGTGTGTATGTTGATTCATTAGAATATGACATCAAGCAAGTAGTAAATAATTAAGGAATGTAATTAAACTAAATGTTTGAAGTCTTGTGGCGAAAATGATTCCCAACTCTGTACCCATTTAATGCATATTAAATATTCATAATAAACCCACTCAAAATTCCTGATAGGAGGAAGAGGATATAAAATATAAGAGCTTTATTTTCTTTCATTTCAGAAAACTTTATGTTTCTATTAACGTCTGTTGCCCCCAGGAATGAACAAAATTCGAAAAAAAAAATAGTGAGGTTTTAAACTACATCCACAATTATTAAATTTCAAAAATAATTGTAGATACTGCTTTTTAAAAGTTTTGTTTTTCCATGTCGACCCCTTTTTTTATTTTTCCAGATTATTTTTTGGTTGTTGGGGGTTGGAGGGGTTGCTTTTTTGGGCGGTCATCTGTTTACCAGGTAGGTGTAGAATTAAGATAAAGGCAACAAGACTCTTAACATGATCAACCATGTAAGAGTAACATCAAATCAATAAAAAAAAACGCTAATGCATTAATAGATTGAATTTAATGTTTGTGCAATGTTTTCATTTTGTTTTAACGATATTTTGAACAAGATTAATTTAATATTAAAATGCATATTGATAAAATTCCTTTAAAGCTAACAGAGAGTCTATGTAAAGACGAATAATAACTCGAATAGTGAACGGTCGGTCATATTTCAACGACAGTGAAATTTATACTTTCTTCTTCAGTGTTTTGATCGGTGTTGCCGATAGCATCGGTGTTGCCAATCGTGCGTTGATAGGGGTGTATTTGGTATCTCACAAGTTGTTAGTTGTTTCAAGCCAAGCTCTCTGTTTTATTTAAATTGTCATTGATGGGCAAAAGTTTCCACGAATCGGTCACTAAATTCACCGTAATATTAATAATGGTGTCCCAAGTATTTCGATACTCAAGGGCATACACTGAATACGATGAATTAAAAAAAAAAAATCAAGAAAGACAACCGAAAGGTTGATCTTTTGGTTATTTCAGCAACTTCAATTATTGTTAACCAATCTATGGTCAATACAACAAATTTGTTGACAAATATAATCCATTAATAGATCGTATTTTGCATAACGTCTATCATAGAAATTGTAAAGTCTTTGTTTTTATGCTACATTTGACTACGGAATGATCCCTTGATCAAGACATTAGGCTCACGGAGGGTTTTTCCGGTAAACATGGAACGCTTATTCATGCAAGACACTGATCCTATACTTGGATTTTTTCTAGGGTGCATAGTAGGTCCATGTTCACAAATTTATAGAGTTATTTTTGTAGATATTGAAAGATTGATCTTTTTTATTCTATCTTCACATTTTTCATAATAAATCAATAACTGTTTTTTTTCATTTAATATGATGTTAAAACAAACTACCTAGTACAGTATCCATTTCGCCGATAGGCTTTTCTGAAAATAAAATTTTTCAGGTTGCAAAATGATCGTTTTGATCTCAAATAAAATAAAAATAAATTACAAATTGGATGTCAAAAATAATCAAGCCAGGACCTTTTTGAATATGGAATATATATAATTATACATGTATGTAATTGAAATTGTAAACACACATGTGATTTTCTCGATTTTTCCTATTGTTTATCAATGATAGTCATGATCTTGATTCAAAATCCTAACAATAAATGTTAAAAAAAAAATCCTCATTTGAATTTTATGAAGGTTTTGTTTATGAAAATAGCAAGGTATTTTTAATACATATTAATCTTAGAAATATATTACTTGAAATAATATTGATACATACGTCTGATAGCAATTCAAAAATTATTTCCCTAAGGTTATGATGAGAACGCCTACAGACAAATATCGTGCAATGTTATTAAAAATAAATAAATACCTGCTGGATAAAATCATCTTAAATTACATGATGTTTTAAAAATATCATATTTCACATATATAGAATACAATATTTTTTTTCAAAATTATTTCCCTAAGTTTTAACATTTATTTACTAAAAGAAATGTAAAAAAGTGATTAAAAGCATTTTTATTTCTTTTAAAAATGTCACATAAAGTTTGACTTCAAATGTAAAACGTTTCTACTAAAAAGTTAAAATTTAATTTTAAAATAAATTAAAGGAGTGCTGGAAAGGATAATTGATTGAATATTGTTTAACAAAAGGTAAATATCAATATCATATCCAATTACTTGCTCATCATATAAAAATTCGAATACACAATTGAATCCCAAAAGACTCATTCAAAGGTTGTTGGTAATAAAAAATTTTAAATAAAATGGCAGTAAACAGGATATTGATTTAGACAACTTTTTTTCAAACGTAAAAGCAAGCAATTCTGTCAATTATCAATGAATTCAATTTGTTTACTTCCATAGGGACAAAACACATAAATAAATAACATGCTCAATTTATTTATCCTGAACTCTTGAAATGTTAAGAATACTTGAATTAATGGCAAATTTTGGAATTTGCTGCCATTTTTTGTAGAATTAAGATTTATGCCAATCAAGTAGTAAATTAATGAATTTTATCACATATTTAGCCCTTTATCCCGTGGATATAACACATTAAGGTCTTCCGTTTCCAACGGAAGACCTTCTACTGATTCTGAAGATTAAGATAATTCTTATTATTCATTTTTTTGTTTTCTTCCTAGACGCCAACTTTGACGCTTCATATCTTTCTCATTCCTGGTCGGATTTTGTTCAAATTTTCAGAGCTTTTAGACTTTCTAAAACCCTTTTAGAATTCTGTTTAAAAATTCGGAACTTACCTTCTATTAATGAGTTATTGCCCTTTGATTGAATTTTTCATACCTCCGATTTCCAGACAAAGGCTCAGAAAAGGTAATAATTGGAGCACAAAACCCTTTGGAATTGAGGAGAGGAAGCATTGAAGTTGTGCACATCGGTTTTTGCTTTTTGATTTTTGCATTAAAAATGGCGCTAGAGAGGGGTCAAAAGTTAGAACGCGGAAAACAGCAGAAAAATCGACATATTTTCCTTTATATCTTTAAAACTAAAAATATTTTGTTAAGACATGTTGAACAAAAGTTGTGCATAATTGCAAGAGATTTCATTCGATACTATAAAAAAGGGGATGGCCCCTAAAATTAGGGATCTTTGGAGCTTGGAAGTTTTTGCTTTATAACTCAAAAACGGTTAATATTTCGATCTGGATCTTACGAGCAAAATTGTTCTTTAACACCTTTTTGATCTGATGAGAATGTTTATTTGTTCGAATATACCGGGGTCATTGCATAATACGCAGTTGAAAGCAGGTCAGGTAAACATTTAACGTTTTTACGCTTGCTGTATTTTCCTTTATATCTTTAAAACTAAAAATATTTTGTTTTTGCTTTATAACTCAAAAACGGTTAATATTTCGATCTGGATCTTACGAGCAAAATTGTTCTTTAACACCTTTTTGATCTGATGAGAATGTTTATTTGTTCGAATATACCGGGGTCATTGCATAATACGCAGTTGAAAGCAGGTCAGGTAAACATTTAACGTTTTTATTCGGCAAGTAAATCTGACCTCTTCATGTGTATAACTTGCTGTAAGTAATATTCCCTACGGTATTTTATGTTGATTTTCTTCAAAATAAGGTTTTAAACGTGTTTTATGATTAACTATTACATTATTTATTAGGGTCTTCCGCTTCCTTCGGAAGACCCTACTGTTATTCTATTGTTTCTTATTATTCTTTTTTTTTTTTTCCCGCTCGACTTTTGACAGGCGATTTCTCAAAGACCTTTGGACTGATCGTTATGAAACTTTCAGGATAGATAGCTTGTAGTTAAACCTATTTAAACCTGTTTTCAGTTTTTTTTATGCATGCCTTTATTTGTGAGTTATTGCCCTTTAATTGAAAATTTTTGATGTCTCGTTTCCACTGAAAATCTCAAAAATGACATAAGATATTTACACGAAAGTTGGAGAACTTGTAGCCAATACATTGTAGATGTGCACAACGATAAAATTATATAGCTGATTTCTTAAAGTTTGGAAGCTATAAAACGGCAAATTTTAGTATTTTTTTTTCTTTGAATTTTTGCTACTTTTTGTGTAATAACTTTTAAACCGAGAATAATTTGGTAAGAAATATATCACAAAAGTTGTGGGTAATTACGAGAGCTTTCATATTTAATTAACGAAAAGGGGCTGGCCCCTATAATTAGGGGTTAATAGCTCATACAATTTTTTTTCTGATAGCTAAAAATATTGGTATATTATGAAAAAAATTGACTGAAATGGTTTCGAACTTATAAAATCTTGTCATTTGATATAAAAAGAAATAAACTTCAAGCTATATTTAATTGTTTTTTTTATAAAACAAGTACATGTATGTGAGAAACCTTTCAGGAACAAGTTGTCTACTATAGCCAGCCAAGCCTTTACTGCATACATGTGCACATTTTTAGTTGATGCATCTAAAAGATATAGTTTTGATTCGGTGTTTCTTTGTTTTCTTTTTATTCAAATAATTTTAAAATGTGATGATGTACACAACAATAATTAGTACCTAGTTTAGAGGATTTTTTCGCGCTTGTTTGTAAACAACGCGCGGCATTGTGGGAAATAGGAAGGTACTAAAGACGCGATGTACTAAACACTGATTTGACCTGATTCAAATTTGTCTGTAAATGTTCCAAACAATTGAATTTTTGTATAGCATATGCCTCGAAGTCATAAAGTCTGTACATAAGTAATTTAAAATACTCAATATTACCATTTAATCAAAAATTAAAACGTCAGGTAAATATCAGGTCTCTAGTATATCCCGTTTTTAGTGTGCCCCTTCGAGTCGACGTCGGACACATGTTTGCCATGGTTTACAAACTGAAAATAGAATGATTTGTCAAGTTGAACATTTTCTCACAAAGAATCCGTTTGTAGACATGTACACTCATTTAATCTGCAGCTACGAAGTACTTTGTCACTTCTCTGGAACATTATTCTAAGCAGAATTATGCCGATTCATATATTCTAAGAATCTTGTGTGAATTGTTTACGAGGAAATTCTGACTGTCACATTAACAAGGATGAACACTCTTGACTCTGCTTCGGATTCCCCAGTGATAATTGTATCATGTGATGAAAGAGCTGACGGCGACATTTTAATGTATGATTGGCTTGGACCATTGGAATGAAGGTTAGAATATTTTTATTACTTAAAATTTACACTACTGATTACATGACAGTGACATACATTGATGTTATTAGAAATACACAGACACACCGATATATTATCTGTTTTACAGTTCAGACGCTCTCTGTTTACCTTGTAAATCCCCACAGCTTTATATTTTATTTTTAGCTCACCTCGACGAAGTCGAGATGAGCTTATGCTATACCCCCGGCGTCGGCGTCGGCGTTAGCAGGTTAAAGTTTTAGGAGCAAGTCCATTCCCAAGTAACTATAAGCCCTACCTGAACCAAACTTGCATGGATGATGCATCTAGGGATGTACACTACCAGACTTGCTTCGGATGCTGGATCTGACCTACATTTTCTAGATGAGTGACCAGGTTAAAGTTTTTGGAGCAGGTTAAGTTTTTGGAGCAGGTCCATTCCCTAGGAACTATAAGCCCTACCTGAACCAAACTTGCATGGATGATGCATCTAGGGATGTACACTACCAGACTTGCTTCGGATGCTGGATCTGACCTACATTTTCTAGATGAGTGACCAGGTTAAAGTTTTTGGAGCAGGTCCATTCCCAAGTAACTATAAGCCCTACCAGGACCAAATTTGCATGGATGATGCATCTAGAGATGTACACTACAAGACTTGCTTCGGATGCTGGATCTGACCTAAATTTTCCAGACGAGTGACCAGGTTAAAGTTTTTGGAGCAGGTCTATTCCCAAGGAACTATAAGACCTACCTGGTCTAAACTTGCATGGATAATGCATCTAGGGATGGACACTACCAGACTTGCTTCGGATGCTGGATCTGACCTACATTTTCCAGATGAGTGACCAGGTTAAAGTTTTTGGAGAAGGTCAATTCCACAGGAACTAAAAGCCCTATTTGGACCAAACTTGCATGGATGATGCATCTAGGTATGGACACTACCAGACTTGCTTCGGATTCTGGATCTGACCTACATTTTCATTCCCAAGTAACTATAAGCCCTACCTGAACCAAACTTGCATGGATGATGTATCTAGGGATGTACACTAAAAGACTAGCTCTGGATGCTGGATCTGACCTACATTTTCATTCCCAAGTAACTATAAGCCCTATTTGGACCAAACTTGCAAGGATGATGCATCTAAGGATGGGCACTACCAGACTTGCTACGGATGCTGTATCTAATGTACATTTTCATTCCCAAGTAACTATAAGCCTCTACCTGAACCAAACTTGCATTGATGATGTATCTAGGGATGGACACTACCAGACTTGCTTCGGATGCTGGATCTGACCTACATTTTCATTCCCAAGTAACTGTAAGCCCTAGCTAAACCAAACTTGCATGGATGATGCACCTACATGTAAGGATGGACACTACCAAACTTGCTTCGGATGCTGGATCTGACCTTTATTTTCAAGAGACCAGGTTAAAGTTTTGGGAACAGATCAGTGGGAATGAACTTGAAGTCCTTGATATCTGCAGTATTAACAGTTATGAATATTTGTTAACAATATACATGTTTTTCACACTACATGCATAGAAATGTGTTTATGCCATCTAAGGGGTTAAACACAACTTGCAAGAATATTGTTGTTGGGATGAATACTAAATATTAGGAAAATATTATGTGAGATTTGCATTACGTAAACTGATAACATTCGTCGAGGTGAGCTTCGTAATCTTTGATTACCTATGTTTTTTAAATTTGAGGATGTAATTTCAACAGTCCTACTATCTATCATAGTGATCATACTCTATAATTCAAACTGCACTTAATGTTACAAAATATATTCAACTAATTATATATTGACAGTGTGACTGTAAGGGTGAGGGCAGATACTTATTTAGTTTTAATTTAGATTGTGCTTGTCAAGCCGCATTTGACATTTGGTGCATCCATGCTTAGTGTTCACACTGAGAGTTTATTCAAATGTTTAATTCGAATGAATTCACTGCTCGTTAAATTACTTCCCATTAGCTCCATGTGAACATGAGTAAGGATAGCTAATTCAAATTAAATAGCAATGAATTTTGAATGTAGCTTAAACATGTTAAAGAAGCTATGGGTCCAAAGTATACTGCGGAAAAATTGTGTGGAGCAATGTGCAAGTCACAATCTTCTTTTGCCAAGGTCTTATCATAAGAGCTCGCATTATGGGCAGGGATTTTTGCTGCTGTCTGGACTTGCTATAAATAGATGTTCTCAAAAAGTCTTAATTATTTAATATCATACTTTACTGACAAAAAAGGACAAATATTGCTCAGTTAAATTGCAAAAGAAATTTGTTTAAAAAAATTGTAATAATAGAAAGTTTGCTTTTTTGTTTGATAAGACTGCTGTAATGGTTTAATGTTTGTTTATTTGCCTTAATCATACATTTTTCAGTCATTTCATGGTGCCACCACTTGGGATGGTATTAGCTGCAAATATAGACTTGTACTCAGCACTTATTGCCTTTAAGAAGTATGAGATCCATTTTGTGCTAACACCTACCGTGACACAGAATCTTGGTTTATGCAGTCTCATAGGAGTAACCTGTCTAAAGCATTTAGCAATGGGATTGGAACCTGCGACGTAAGGTTCAGCTTCTTATTGATACTTTGATTTATAATATTTATTTGAGAATTTCACTCATTCACATACTTAGAGATGTTGATATATATTGTTGAATAGCATCAATTTAGACCTTTACTTAGCTAAGTAAACATGTACTGTGAGGTTTTTAAGGTCTCATTCATTTTATATGCCAGATGCATGTTAAGGAACATTACTGCATAAATGTTTTTGTCTTAAATTTGAAGCTCTTTACTAATATAAAGATATGTTAGTGTTAAACCTCTTCAAATTAGGGTAGACCTTTACTTTAAACTCAGCAATGTGAGTGTGTTGTGTGAACTTGTGTTAGCGAGACAGTGTGTTGTATGAATTTGTGTTAGCAAGGCAGTGTGTTTTGTGAACTTAATTGTGTTAGCCTGACAGTGGGTTGTGTGAATTCTTGTTAGCTTGACGATGTGTTGCGTAAACTCGTGTTAGCGGGACAGCGTGTTGTGTGAAATCGTGTATAAAGTGTAAGTGTGACAGTGTGTTGTGTAAACTCGTGTTAGCTAGACAGAGTGTTGATTGAACTCGTATTAGCGAGACTTCGTGTTGTGTAAACTCGTGTTAGTGAGACTGCGTGTTGTGTAAACTCGTGTTAGCGAGACTGCGTGTTGTGTAAACTCATGTTAGCGAGACAGCGTGTTGTGTGAACTCTTATTAACGAGACAGCATGTTGTGTGAATTCGTGTTAGCGTGACAGTGTGTTGTGTGAACTTGTTATCCTGAAAATTTGTCGTGTGAACTGGTGTTAGAGAGATAGTGTGTTGTGTGAACTCGTGTTAGCGAGATTGCATATTGTGTGAACTCGTGTTAGCCAGACTGCGTGTTATGTGAACTCGTGTTAGCGATATTGCATGTTTTTTGAATTTGTGTTAGCGTGACAGTGTGTTGTGTGAACTCGTGTTAGCCTGACAGTGTGTTGTGTGAAATGGTATTAGGATGACAGTGTGTTGTGTGAAATGGTATTAGGATGACAGTGTGTTATCGCAACAGCGTTTGGTGCGAACTTGTGTTAGTGAATAGTGAGACAGCCTGTTTTGTGAATTCGTGTTAGCGTGACAGTGTGTTGTGTGAACTCGTGTTAGCCTGACAGTGTGTTGTGTGAAATGGTATTAGAATGACAGTGTGTTGTGTGAAATGGTATTAGGATGACAGTGTGTTATCGCAACAGCATTTGGTGCGAACTTGTGTTAGTGAATAGTGAGACAGCCTGTTTTGTGACTTTGTGTTAGCGTGACAGTGTATTGTGTAAACTCGTGTTAGCGTGACAGTGTATTGTGTAAACTCGTGTTAGTGAGACTGCGTGTTGTGTAAACTCATGTTAGCGTGACAGTGTGTTGTGTGAATTCATCTAAGCGTGACAGTGTGTTGCATGTACTTGTGTTAGCTAGACAGTGTGTTGTATGAACTCGTATTAGCGAGACTGCGTGTTGTGTAAAACTTGTGTTAGCAAGACAGCGTGTTGTGTGAACTTGTGTTAGTGAGACAGCGTGTTTGTGAATTTGTGTTAGCATGATAGTGTGTTGTGTGAACTCGTGTTAGCCTGATATTTTGTTGTGTGAAATTGTATTAGCGTGACAGTGTGTTGTGTGTTAGTGTGACAGCGTGTGGTGCGAACTTGTGTTAGTGCGAAAGTGTTTTTCAGTGTTGTGATGGCGAGCTGTGTGATAGCCTAATGGCGTCTTTTGTGTCGGTAAGATGGCACGCTTTTATGAAAGTGCTATTGAGCTTTAGCAAGTGGCCCTATCTGGACACGCCTTATTATAATTGATCAGTTCTCAGATATACAGTGAATTACCGGTATTATTGTCACCATGAAATCAGCATTTACAGTTGCAATTACCTAGTTAGTAATCATAAGATATTGGTTTGCCAGTTTTAAAATTATGGTGTTCCAATGATGTGAAGTTGCAGTGTGTTAGCATGTTAATTTCAACAGACTGCCACTCCAATGCAGCTTTAAACAACACGCTGCTGTGTTTACACAAAACAAAATATCATGCAAACACAACTCTAAACAATCTGTTGAGTGTTAGCTTCACTGCATGTTGGATTCAGTGTGCTGGCATATTATCACTGACGTACATGCTAGCACATTGTCACCTCGTGCTAGTATGTTGTCATAAATACTCTAGCACATTATCCTAAACCCACTAGTGCATGATTACTTTGCACTTGTATGTTGTCTTATTAGGGGATAGCATAAATGACTGCCTTAATTGGTGTAAACTTCTTTTAATTGATGAAAGAGTACATTAAAATTTACAAATTATACACAGAAAATGTGACAATATCTTATCTCTCAATTTGATAATCTAATTTATAATCTCATGAATTGCACTTTTTATTAGTAAAAGAATTATAAATTAAAAAATTTCAATTTCTTTTGGATAGGTGTGACTCATCTGAATACTGAATTTTGATACCAAGCATGACCATGATTTGCCAGAAGATCATCTGTTTGGATGTGACATGGAATAAACAGCATAGTGAAAATAAGTCAAGTTTTGGTTTGTGAAGACAATTTTTAAACACACTGTGTATCATTTTTAAATTTTGATTTGACAACATAAATCCACAAATATGAACATATCAATTGCTCTCAGTTTTTCAAGTGAAATAGTTTTTGTAACAGAAATACATGTACCAGTAATTACATTGGAATAAATGTTATTTTTAAATATAATAATATTTTGTTTGTGTAGCATGTTGACCTCTTTATTAAGGTCTTCCCTTTCAAAGTTTAGACTTACTTATTCTAATGATTAAGATAGATCCTCTGTCTTCAGCAGGAATATAAGATCTTGTAATACATGTATGTGTATTTTTTACAGTATAATGTAAAAAAAATTGTTATTTTGGCACATACAACTAATTAAAGGCATAAACATGTGTATGATTCCAAGGAATTCAGTACATAGGGCATGTACATGTAGTTTTCTAAAACAAGATTGAAGAGATGTCCAGTCGCATTTCAATGTCAACTCCAAAACTGTGCCTGTTGCATACTTATTAGCCCATCTGAGCTAAAGGAACCAGTAAATTTTTTAAAAACATAATTTTATCCATTATCATCATTGTCTAAAATTTCACAATATCATTTTCCAGAACCAAAGTGAAACTTGGCACAGAGCATCCTTAGTGTAGGGGATTCAAATTGTTCTTATGCAGGGCAATACCTTCAAAGAGATTTGTTTCTTTAATGCTGTAAATGTATTATATTTAGCTTGTACAATATTTGGTGGAAATTGACTTTTGAATAAGTTAGCGTAGATATTCTTATTTATGTTTATGTACAAGACTTTTAGCTTTGTACTTGATTTAGTGATTGCTGCATTCCGCCAAAGCCGCTAAAAAAGAATACACAGCCATATGTAATATGTTCACAATTATATACCTTTCAGAGAATTTTACACTCCTATTGAGGTACCACCAGTTGCTAGTGGAAAGCTTCAAATTCGAAACATACACAACACATTTCTGTGCGTTTATTATAAAAGTATTGTTCTACTTACTGATTGCAACTAATGAAGATTGTTCATCATTATTGTAAATACATTTGGATTTTTTGAATTATTATATAATTTGTTTATTTTATTTACCTAGTTATATTGTATATTAAATGATTTTAAAGCCATTTTTAAGATGGTAATGTAGCAAAACACTTATGTTTCTGTAGTATGACACGTTTCACAAACATAATTGCAACAAACATGATATATCCGATATCAAAAGTCATAATATTGGAAGTTAAACTGTTGTGGATACGATTTCAAGAATGCTGTTAGAGAGAGTACCCTTTAGACCTCATGCTCACACCAAATTAAAGAATTCAAGTAAGGGTTTTTGAGACAAATCGAAAAAGAGAATGTTAAATCAATCTAACAAAGAGAATGTTAGCAAAGTTGACAACGAGCTTTGCTCTAGTTACAACTAATTTTTCTATTTTTCTTTATTTAATTAGTTTTATAGTTGTTTTTAAAAGCTATAACATTTATCTTTCTACGTTTATCATTGTAACAAACTATATAATTAATCTTAAGCATCGAATAATTCACGATCATTAGTTGTATACATTTTATGATCCCCATGCAGTTATGTAACACAAGCCGAGAATCCCACGCTACCAGCCACCTGTGGACATAAACAAAGCAAGTGCTTGTGATTGTATTAGACCATTGTGTACAAAGACCTAGAAAACTGTGTTTTTAATTACATCGCGATTCAATAAGATTAATTCGTCCATCTTTTATACTTAATCGTAATTCCAAACACTGGTGCATAAAATCATTTTGACTTGTGTTCGCTTTCTTTGGCCTGTTCGCGCAAAATAAAAAAAAAAAATTCTCTATTCTGTGTTAATATATTTTATTGAGCATTGGCGTCGGAAGCAAATTGAAAGTGGGGGGGGGGGGGACTAAGGTAATAGAAATTTTTTTTTACCTTCCAAAAAAACCTGACAAGCAAAAAAAAAAAAAAAAAAAAAGAAAGAAAAAGGAACTATTCCCCAAAGGCGAAAATCCTATTTCGGGGGGGGGGGGGGGGGTATGTTTCAAACTTTAGTACCAAAATTTTTTTATAAACAACAAAAACACCCATTTCTAACCTATACTGCTAGGTTTCTGTCGAAAGTGGGGGGGGGGGGGCTAAACCTACGAAACAAGGCTCAATGTCTATACTAAGTATATCTTTGGGGAAAAAAAGTGGGGGGGGGGGGCTAAGCCCTCTACACCATCCCCCCTCTTAACCCTCCAATGCCTATGTTGAGAAGGGGCAAATAATTATAAATAGTGATGGATAGTGATAGGTAATATTGTATATGTGCTACGTTTCCTTTTCACCATCAATCTTTTGTTTCTCCATTTACCGGGGTATCATATTTTTTAAAGATTAAATAAACATTGAACTTAAAAAATACTTTATAATATACTAGTCTATTATTCACGTATTAGTGATACAGCAAACAGTTTATATCCAGCTCTGTCGCTTTGTGTCTTAAGTTGTGTTGCCCGGTCCTCGTTTACAAGCACGTGGTAGCAGGGAACAGTGGGCATATGTGAAAATCCATTGTATACTCCGATACTTACAAATGGAAAACTGGGTTTGAAATCATGTCGTTTCTGTCATATCATTTAATTTCACTCTATTTCAGCTTGTTTAAATCAATCGTAATCGCTTGTACATTTTTTTATTGCAAGTTTTATTTATTTTGATAGCCGAATAAACACTAGCTGGGTTTGCAGTATTTTTTTCCTGTTTTTATCGAGGTGGATATTGTTTTATGAATCTTAAACTTACATGCACGCGTGCATGGTAGTTGTAATTAGAGGTGACGTTTCTAATTCACGGGAAAACATCCAACATTAAATTAAGCACTTTTGAGTATGCAGTTATTTCCTACTAAACTTAAAATGTTATTGTACAAAATAATATAAACAGTGCGACATTTAACTCCGGACGCGACATTTGTCCGGACTTTCGCCAACCACTTTTCCAAAGATATGTGGAAACCATTTATGTCATCTGATGGGATTTTTCAAAACTTAACACATGAACCAAACTTTACACCTGATTATCTTATAGGTAAAAAGATATTACACCTGAAATCAAGAAATCCCATGGGATAATGGTGGGATTTTTTCTCCTAACCAATATCCCACCATTATTCTGTGGGAGAAAAAGTTATTCTGTGGGATTTTTTGTCCCATAGAAGTTTGAAAATCCCATAAATGCTTTATAATGGGACAAAATCTCCCATATATTTGTATACAGAAAATAATCTTCCATCTCTTTATAAATGTGGGATTTATCCATATTTATTTCAAAATAGAAAAAAATTCTCCCATGGGATTAAGAAACAACAGTTTTAAACCAAATAAATAAAATATTGAACAGTTTAACTACCATTAATTATTTATTTTCATTCAAGTTACTGTGTTTCCTACACCATTTTTTTTTATTTCTTAAAATTAACCAATTTGGGGGGCAGTGGGGTAATGTTTTATTTTTCAAATGATTAAAGATTTTACATGAAATAGCACTAAAAATCAAAAGTAGTTTACCTCTATAACTTTCAGTTTTTTTAAAACTAAAAAGACAATTTCCTTGTATGTAGATTACCT